>NW_016108024.1:553742-580701 GCF_001604975.1 Cebus imitator
TTTTTTTGTATTTTTAGTAGAGATGGGGCTTCACCATATTGGCCAGGCTGGTCTTGATCTCCTGACCTTGTGATCTGCCTACCTCAGCCTCCCAAAGTGCTGGGATCACAGATGTGAGCCACCATGCCCAGTCACTTCTCTTACATAATTCTTCAGTCACAATCCAGCTATTAGATTACCTTTCTCTCCCTTTATAGAAAATTTTCTTTCACTTGGAGTTTCTGACTTCTCCGAAACTCTTTAAATAGAAGATTTTATTCTGGTCTTGAACCATGAGATTCATAAATTTTATTGCCCTACTTAAAAAAAAAAATGTGTTCCCTACTCTATTGTGAGCTCCTTGAAGTCAAGTACCACATGTCACTCATTTAACATCTTCAATGCCTTGGGATAGACATGTGTCTGGGCCAGAGAGAATGTTAAATAACTGTTGAACAAATTAATATAACATATGGATTACTTCATTTAAAAAAAATATATATTTAGCATTAAAAACTATATCAAGGCACTTTTCTCTATATTTCCATGAAGTACAGCTAAAAATGCTGGACATTATATCTAAAACAAATGTAACAAGATTGAAAAGTGGACAGAAAAAGGCAGATGGGCTAGAAAACTTGGAGCCTAAGAAAAAACTTAACAGAAAAACCTGAGTTTTCTTTTTGCTTCACATGTCTTAGACCTGGAGCTGAAGAAGCCAGCAACCAAGAAATGCCAATGGAAGCAAACAAACAAAAAAACAAAAAAGCTTGATTTGTCTAGCCAAAAGATGGGAAAAGGGTCAGCCTAGCAAAACAAAAACCCTTTAAACAATAAACCCTCTACACCAGCCAAACGCCATGGGAAAAAATGTGCCCCACTTGACCTTTGCCAACAAAGGCCTACTGGGGTAGCCAAGACTTCTACACTCAGTCAGCTGTAACAAGGTGCTCCAACCTGCTCCCCTCCCATGCTGAGGTGGTGTCAGAGAAAACTTAGTAGGGGGCCAGGAATTTCTTCCCCTCAGCATAACAAAACCTACCCTTCCCCCATTGTGTCAGTAGAGTCCACAAAGGGAGTCTGGACTTTTACCCTTGCCAGACTATAACCTCCAACCACCTCTCCCACTCCTGGCAAGGTGTCAAGGTGGTATCAGTGAAAGCCAAGTAGGAAACTGGGACTTTTACCATCACTCACTGAGGTAAGACCACATGGGAAACAGTAACAAGGAACCCCTACTTCTCCCATCCAGGGAGGTATCAAAAGAAGCCTAGTAGGGATCTTGAATACCCACCCCTGCTCAGCAGTAACAAAGTACTCTTCCTTCCCAGAGTGTCAATAGAAGCTAAGCAGGGAACCTGGACTTCCACCCCCATCTAGTAGTAATGAAGTGGTCCCTCAAAGGCACAGTATCAGAAGAGGCCTGCTAAAACACAAGATTTAAATAAGATCCAGAGTCTCATATCTAAAATGTCCAGAATACGAAAGAAAATCATGAATCACACCAAGGACCAGGGAAATCTGGACTTCAACAAGAAAAGATCATCAATTGACACCAACATGAAGATGACACAGAAATTAGAATTATTTGGCAAAGATTTTAAAGCAGCCATCAAAAAAATGCTTTAACAAACCATTAAAACTATACTTGGAACAAATGAAAAAAATACTAAGTTTCAGCAGATAAATAGAAGATATAACGACTAAATAAACAGAAATTTTTGGAGCTGAAAAATGTAATAACCAAAATAAAATAAGCCCACTGGATGGGCCTCACAGCAGACTAGAGAAGACAGAAGAAGGAATTAGTAAACTTGAAGGCAGAACAATAATAATTATCCAAGCTGAATAACAGAGAGAAAATAGATTGAAAAACAATTAAAAGAGTCTCAGAGGCCTGTGAGGCTATAACAAAATATTTAACATTTCTGTTATCAGAGGAGTCCCAGAAGAGGAAGAAAGCAGGGCTGAAAAGGTACATGAAGAAATAATTGCTGAAAACTTCCCAAATCTGGTAAAAACATAAATCTGTAGATTTAAGAAACTGAGCTATCCCAAAGAGAATGAACTCAAAGAACTCTATGCCAAGACACAGCATAGTCAACTGACTCTTCTATGGTGGATACCAGTCTATTGTCAGATTTTTTGTGGCAAAATTTTTTCATCTATCACTTGCCTTTTCATTTTCATAACTGTTTTTGAAAAGCAGATGTTTTAAATTTTGATCAAGTCTAATATATCAAATCTTTTCTTTTATGGATCATGCTTTTTGTGAATATCTTCAAAATCTTTGCCTAACCAAAAGCCAGGAACATTTTTCTCCCATATGTTCTTCTAGAAGTTGTATAGTTTTAAGTTTTACATTAAGTCTATGATCCATTTTGCATTAATTTTTAAACATAGTGTGAGTATTGATATTTACAAAGTTCTTTATGCATATAATTATATCTGATCATCAGTTTAAGAAATGTTTGAGGCAGGCACAAGCAGAAATTTTAATCTCCATTTCACAGAGGAGAAAACTGAGGATTAGAGAAGTGCTGTGTGACTTCTCAAGATCTCATAGCTGATAGGAGATGAAATGGCAGGGTAAGAAGTAAAATTGTGATAAAAAGTTGAGGTCTCTTGCTGTCCCAGGCTAGTACTTTTGAAGCCAGGCAGAGAGGGCTCAGGGTAGGGTGCCAACAAAGTAAAGATTCCCAATGGGGAGCTAAGCAACCTACTTGGCACTGAGGTAAGAGACACAGCCAGTGGACTAGCCCCAGACTGCACTCCTGCCCACTTGGGGCTTCACAATTGGAGAGAGCCAGAAGCTGGCCCAGTGCCTAGCTCAGGTGTCACTCAATGAACACTCTTTGATGATGACGATGAAGATTTGGAAGTGTTCAAATGACAGCTCTGAAAGTAATTTCAGAGTTAGAAATTAAAGCTAAGAGGAAAAGTTAAGGGAAGTAAGATTTAGCAGAGAAAAGAGGCTCAAGATGAAACTTGATAGCCTTCAGACAAAAAAAAAAAAAAGTTTGTTTTCCTTCTGAGGGCTGAGCAAAAGGAAAGAGACTGGAAGAATCTAAGTAAAAGGGCAAGTTTCTTCCTCCTTAGTGAGGATTGTTATAGACACTTAAGAGCCTTTAAAAATAGGATAAGGCCGGGCACGGTGGCTCATGCCTATAATCTCAGCACTTTGGGAGGCCGAGGCGGGCAGACCACCTGAGGTTGGGAGTTTGAGACCAGCCTGGCCAACATGGTGAAACCCCATCTCTACTAAAAATACAAAAAATTAGCTGGGTGTGGTGGCAGGTTCCCATAATCCCACCTACTTGGGAGGCTGAGGCAAGAGAATCACTTGAACTCAGGAGGCGGAGGTTGCAGTGAGACGAGATTGTGCCACTGCACTCCAGCCTAGGTGACAGTGCAAGACTGTCTCAAACAAGCAAACAAACAAACAACAACAGGATAATATCTTCTTGAGTTTGAAGTCAGGAATTTGCCAAACATGGGCTCTGATGATGGATTTCAGCATGAGGGTTACATGACTCTCTTGCACAGTGTCCTTAGAAATCTTTAGGTGGCCCATGAACCTGCCTTTTATCCTAGTACAATTTCAAGAGGCTTTTGTCTGTGGCCTTCTCTGCTCCTTAGTCTTATCATCTTCACAGCGTTGTTCTAATGCTGGAGACAAGCCTGATCTTAGCTCCTGAAAGCTTAACCCCAATGTTTTTTCCCCTGAAGCCAAGTGGCCCAGAACCTAAGGCTATAGATCTGTAAAGGCCTGAAATATTGAGTGGTCCAAATCTTATCCCAGTAATAAAATCCACTGTTTTATATCTAGCTTGTTCTGCAAAACTCTCTGATCATCAGGGACTAGCAAGCTGGCAATGCAGACCAATGCAATGCCCCCTATGAAAGGCCAGAGAAGAAGAGCTGAGATATCAGCAGTAGCACCAGGCACTACACTAAGCTAAAGTGTCTTTGTGCTTCTTTTCTCTGCAGCATGGGTAGGAGCGCTTGCGATGGGTATGATCTTCTTCTGTTCTCCTATTGTGAGTATATTCACTGACCGTTTGGGCTGCCGAATCACAGCAACCGCAGGGGCAGCCGTTGCTTTCATCGGCCTCCATACCAGCTCCTTCACCAGGTAAGGCTAGGAGTTGGTGGTCATTTCCCCAAGGCTGGGGGTTGGTTTTTTTCTGGGCATTAGCTAGGGTTACTTTTCTCACTGCAGAATCTCCTGTGGCCATGGCCATTTAGGGCCCTCAAACATCCTGCACCCTGGATTCAGAAATCAGTGGGACTCATCTAGGTGGGCTCCCCAGGACACATTGGTAGGGAATATCCCAGAAAGAACCCAAGAGTTCCAAACTGGTAGGAGTAGTCTGAGCCTGATAGTTCATAGAGCTGAGCCCAAGTCCAGTTTTGGCCACTGAATGGCAATAGAACAATTGATGAGTACCATTGCTCTCAATGCAGCTCAATTTCTATATCTGTAACATGAGGGAATTTGACCATATGGTCTTTTCAGGTCTCTTTCAGCTCTGCTATTCAATTCTCCTTCAGTGTACTACATATCTCACGACATCACTTTCTATCCCAAGATTGAGCTTCTCAAGTGAGCCCATGTGAATGCCTAGCATTCCAGGATTCCCAAAGGAATCTAATGCTGAAAAAGAGGTCAACTGAGCCCAAGGATGTTTAGCATTTCTGACTCTTTTTCAGATAGCTCAGGTTGCTGACCTATGGATGATTTGGGACAGATAACAATTCATGTCTTAGGCATCAGAAGAATGTTTAGCAATATCCCTCAATGAGATACAAACCCAGAATCCAGCTCCCCAGCTAGGGCTAGGCTAAACTGAAACCCTAGTCCCACTGGTTCCACTGGCAGAACTTGGCAGTGTCAGGCGAGGAGCAGGCTCTAGGTTCATTTTCTGCTTTCTTTTCTGCCAGTCCTGCAGAAGCATGTGTGTAGGATAAGGGAGAATAAAGACCCTATATCACAGCCTGAGGAACAGGAATTCCTAAATAACTCTGTTGACTCTCTGCCAAAGACACTTTGGAAGTTATGGTACCTCCTACTTCCAATCTGCTTGAACTGATGTAGGGGAATGCCAGCCTGGAAACATGGAAATGAGAAATGGCCACAGTGACATGTCTGGGATGAGGTCAGAGCTAACTTGTCAGAGACTAGCTTTTTGAGCTTAGCTACCCGGAAAAGAGCCATGGCTCTCTAGGCCTAAGTTTCCACTCACAGTAGAGAATGATAATTGTGTTTTGCCTTACTGGGCCCTGTGAGGTAAGCCAGCCTTCTTTATAACTTGAGCATTTCTAGCTGCCTAGCCCACCCTCCAGCAGAGGTTGGATTTGGCCTGCAGTCATTTCTTGGCTTCACCCCATCCAATCCAACTGCGACAGAGGAGGGAAAATCCATGTCTTGCCTGGAACCTGTTCAGCACTCCCAGAGCAGCATCTCCTAACCTTTTCAGAAGTCCTCTGGTGGTCAACCTAATTTTCCCCCAGCAAGCTGAGGCCTGGCTCCTTGTGGGGAGGAGCTAGGCTTCAGAAGCAGCTCCAGTCTCAGCACTACACAGCAAAGGTCTGTTTTTTAAGACCAAGCAGAGCAAAGTGTAAACAAATTAGCAACATATGGATCCCATTTCCCTTCCAATCCACATGGGCTCAATTACAGGAGGGGAAGGAGCTCAGATGTGGTGTTTTCTTCTGACACACTTCTGTAGGCACATTGGAGTAGGCGTTCTGCTCTCTAGCCCCTAACCTTCTTCCCTACCCTCTTTGTTCCTTTTGTAAGAGCATCTTCAGAGCTGAGAAACTTTCTGGATGGCTTTACATCCAGTGGAAAAATGGTTCTGCTCATGGCTAGAGCTCCAAATCATCCTTCCTATTGTCTCAATCAGGATTCTCAGTTTCTCTGAATGACATGGAATGGGGCAGAATGCAGGCAGGGCTGGTAGGGCTTTGGAAAACCCAAACAGTGGGCCTCCAGTCCTGGGACCCAGCTAGAATTAGATCCACCAGACAGCATTCTAAACCAAATACCATGTTTTGCCCCCACTGGCCCTCTCCCTGAAGGTCTAACACAAGGTTCCTTGGATTAGGCCCCCAAGCCAGGCCAATCCCATAGGGTACCTAGAATCTAATGGGCACAGGCCCAAAGAAACCTGACAGAAGAGGAGCAGTTGGCTTATCTATGTGTTCCAAGTGGAGACAATCCTTTTGAAGCCAAATCCTTGCTCATGTCCAGTGAATACCAGCAGATGGAAAGCAATAGTGATGATAGCTATCTTAGAATCATGAGTGCTGGCACCACATCTCTGCAGCTCAGGCCCAGTCCTTATACTAAAGGCTTTGAGGCTCCTTATACTAAAGGACTGGGCCTATCTCCAGAGAAGAACTGCCTGACCAAGAAGAGTATTAGGTAATTTAGTGACCAGATAAGAACTATTGCAAAATATATTGCAAAATATTTTGTATATCAAAAAGAAAACACAATTCTTCACTAGGTTATGCCAATATTATCTGGGGGCATATGGCTGGCCAAGCTGACCTTCCTGTTGCCTTTCTCCTTCTGACCCTTTACTTTATGTTACAGAGGCTTATGGCCACAGCAGGGACTATAAGTTTTAAGCCAGGACCTACCTTACTTGGCCAGGACCACAACTTCTTTGAGGCTCCACTTCCTGTCAAGGAGCCAGCCTACTCTAGGGAACAGATCTATACCATTTCCAGGAACAGAGGCAGGAATCTGAAAGTTAAAGAGACTCCTTACCTAAAGATCCCCATGGAGATCATCCAGGGCCCAGTGTAAAGGGCCTTGGGATATGTGGACCTTGGGCAGGGTTGGGGAGGGCGTATGTCTCAGGAGATCATCAGCCATTCTCTGAATATTGATGGCTTTAGCATGGAGAAAGACACTGAAGAGTCCCATGGAAGGTTTCAACCTTCCAGGATTTTGACTTCTTGCAAATCTTTGTTGCTACCTGGGATAAAGTTTTGTCCACCACCAATAGTAAGGTGAGACTATTCTCTCTAAGGCACTGACTCCCTGTAGCCCCTCATCCAGCTTTTACATGGGCTAGTTCTGGCTTTCCTTCAAACCATCCTTTTTGATAGCATCCTGTAAGTCATGCTAGAGTCACACAGACCTGAATTCAAGTCCAAGTTTTACTGATTCCCAGTTATGTTACCTTGGGCAAATTATTTTACCTCTCTGAGCCTCTGTTTCCCCATCTGAATCACAGGGATCAGAAGACCCTCTTCTTTGTCTGCTTTGAGGGTCAGTGGCAAGTGGGGCTGTGGGTTAAGGGTGGAGGAATGGAAGTCTCAGGAAGCTGATGGGGGAGGGTAGGTAGACTGCCGGTCAGGCTGCTGAGGATAGCTCTCGGTGTCTCTCCCACAGCTCCCTAAGCCTGCGTTACTTCACCTACGGGATTCTCTTTGGTTGTGGCTGTTCCTTCGCCTTTCAGCCATCCCTCGTCATCCTGGGCCACTACTTTCAACGTCGCCTGGGTCTGGCCAATGGTGTGGTGTCTGCTGGGAGTAGCATTTTCTCCATGTCCTTCCCCTTCCTCATCAAAATGCTGGGGGATAAGATCAAGCTGGCCCAAACCTTCCAGGTGCTGAGTACCTTCATGTTTGTTCTTATGCTGCTTTCACTCACCTACCGGCCCCTCCTGCCCAGCTCCCAGGACACCCCAAGCAAGAGAGGTATCCATACCCTGCACCAGCGCTTTCTGGCTCAGCTCAGGAAATACTTCAACATGAGAGTGTTCCGCCAACGCACTTACCGCGTCTGGGCCTTCGGGATTGCTGCTGCTGCCCTTGGCTACTTTGTTCCCTATGTACACCTGGTGAGGAATACCAGGGTGGGCCCACCCTACCTGGCCCCAAGAAGCTACCCTCAACCTGCCTAGATTCCAGAGGGTGGGGGTGGAAGACATCGAAAGGGCAGAGCTGGGACCTTTGGGAAAAGAAACAAAATGTTGGTTGGAGAGATCCAGAGAGGGAAAAAGAGAGAGGTTGAGGGAAGACCTTAGTGGAAAATGGGGGCAATCCCACAGAGGGAAGCCCATGGACCATGGCTTCTCCCATAGTAAACATTTAGATAGATTTTGAGGAGATACGCATTGCCAGGATGCAGGAGACTGGCCCGGGTGACCCAAGACAGGATTTTCTAAGACTGTGTTCTGTGGAATGCTGGTCCTTGTGGTCAAATTATTTTGTTTAGGAAATAACATATACTGGATCTCTCTGGCTTCATAATGTGTAGTAATCTCTTAAAGAGACCAAAAAATTTTGTAGGAAAGAAACCCATTCAGTTTTGTTTAACTTACCACCCACCAAACTTATGCAGCTACAGAACTGCTGCTTGTAGTCCAGCTGTTATCCTCCACAGGCTTCATGTTTCCTAAAACACACTTTGGAAGAATTGCCTGGAAGTTGGTGGATTCTTCTTCCCTGGTAATTTGATGTTGCCCCAGGCTATCAATTTGGGGTAAGGGAATGGGGGAAACTATAGAGAAACCCTTGGATTTTCTCAATCATTTAGGCTATTTTCTGACCTGCTGGGGCTTAGAAGGGGCATGGAGGTACCCACCCTCCCCAACTGTTGCTCAGAAGTCCAGAATCCACAGAGCTAAGGGATAAGCAGCCAGAGAGCTTGTCACAGAGCTAGGGCTACAGGAGAGGGGGCTTCTATCCTGCTCCAGGAAAGTAAGCAGTAGAGGATTCTGGATATGCCAGCAGTTAACCAGTCAGCTCCTCTTTCTTCTCCTGTTTCTGGGGGTCCTGGTGCTATGCTTTTCAGATGAAGTATGTGGAAGAGGAGTTCTTGGAAATCAAGGAGACCTGGGTGCTCTTGGTGTGTATTGGGGCTACCTCAGGCCTTGGGCGTCTTGTGTCAGGCCACATCAGTGACTCCATCCCTGGACTTAAGAAGATCTACTTGCAGGTGAGTGTGACCACCTGTCCACTGTGGGGAGAAACAGCCTGCCACAAATGCAAGGTTATCCCCAGCCTTTGGGATAGAATGGTAGTTTGTTTTGTAGCATGGGAAAGTCAATCAAATTATCTGAGCCTCCATTTCACCTGCTTTTAAACAAAGAAAATCATCCTTGTTCTGCCTCTTTACCAAGATTGAATGAGGATTCTGTGACAGCAGTGTATATGGAACCTCTTAGAACAT
Organism: Cebus imitator; assembly: GCF_001604975.1. NCBI lineage: Eukaryota > Metazoa > Chordata > Mammalia > Primates > Cebidae > Cebus > Cebus imitator. Next base: position 562,918 of record NW_016108024.1, read on the forward strand.
GTGTAAAGGAAGATTTTATTAATAATGGCTCTCCATCTGAAAGGAGGAAACTGCAGACTGATCTTATTGCTACCCTATACTCCTTTGGAGAGTCTTGGGCATCTGTAGCATTCTGTGGCCCAGTGTCTCTCTCCTTTAGGCCCAGGTCTGTGACCTCTTATACTTCCAGAGCTACTTGACACCAAGCACTGGTTCTCAAATGTAAAGCAGTGCCAGAAAAGGCCAGACCTCACTTTCTTTCTCTAGGCCTCACTTTCCTCATTTGTACAATAGGAGTAATTTTTGCCTTTCCTTTCTCATCTCACTGGTGAGGATCAAAAGAAATATAGATGTGACCAGGCTTTGGGAAGTAAAAAATGTTACAGTCATGTAAAGTTTTAATCCTTCTGACAGGGACACAGATTTCCTCATATTGTGGACAGTAGCCACATGGATGTTCTAGAGGTTACTTTCTGTGTGAACTAGGCTCTGGTTTGGTCTGAATACAGGCCACTGTTCAGGCTGTCAGTCTTTGTCTACCTGGCAGTATTGCCTTTCTTACCTGACTTACTATTTTTGGTCCTGCAAGTGGGTTTATAAAGAGGTACCCAAGTGCAGAACTCTGTGAAGGGGCAAAGAGAGCCCCAGAAAACAAGTAGTCACAAATAATCCCTCAGGAAGGTGATTGAGTTCTGACTCATTTTTCTCCTGGGAAAGCCCTAAAAGCATTTGCAAGGGGCTCTGGCTACACTCACAGTGGGGATCTCTCTGTCTCTGATAGCCCCCAAGTGCTTTCCTAAATACCCTCAAATATCTTGGATCAAAATACGATTAACTTTTCCTTAACTTTTTTGGTGTTAGATTGCAAGAGTTGGTGAATCTGCATTGACAGAGGTAGGGTTGCCTTTAAGGTCCATCCTGCCCAACCTCATTACCTTGATGGAGAAGCAGGGAAAGGCTCACACAGACAGTAGTAGCAGAGCTGAACTCCTATGCAACACACTTCTCATATTCTACCTTGCCCTAAGTGATGGCAGAGCCAAGTCTCAGAGATGCTAAGAGACTTGGCCAAGGTCAAACCAGGAGATAGATAATTTTGTGATTGATATAAAGCAGTTGAGATTTTGAATTCCTGTGCAAATATCAGCAAGTGTTTTATCTGGGTGGCTATTTGCATAGGAGTATGTGTGGCTTTCCCAGCCTCACCTACATGCCACCCCTGTGAATCTTCCCTGCCAGAATTAGCAGCTCCAAGATGCCAAAGAGTTCTGGAAGTCAGGGTAATCTGGCATTGGGCCAGGGCTTTATCTTGAGGAGAGGCAGCAGCCTCTGCCTAGTCATATAACTCATGTGATTCTTACCACATTCTCTAGGAGAAAGGTAGAGCCTGAGCAGCTTTTGCTTTCTGTTATACAGTGGGAGTTCCAAGGGACAGGGAGGCATTACCCGGTTAGAGTCCAAGATAGGCTTAGGACCCAGGGCCTCTGCTGACCACCCACCCACTGCTCTGGCCCCTTTTCCTTACTCTTACTTCACAGAGTTTTACCGCTAAGAATAATATAATCTTAGAACATTATAGCTAAAATGTATCTTCATCAACTAGTAGTTCAACTTCCTCATTTTACAAATTGAGTGTTTTGGGCCAAGAGCACAATAATGGATGAACTTCTTTCTCTTGAATTTGTCAAGATACTCCATCACAGGAATGTGCCTCCCTTTCTCCCTGCGTGTAATGCAGGAGTACAGACCTGGGGGAGGAAAGGAGTGTACATAGCTTCAGGTTCTGAAGAGCTATCCACTAAACTCTGTGGCTCCTACTGTTGGTAAAGACTGGCACATGTCTCTGGCATCAAACCCCTGGACCATCTATTGGAAAGGAAATAGTGACAGGCTGCAGGACAGCCTCACTTTGTGCCAATTCTTGAGGCCTGTCTCTCATGTCCAAGAGGGATTTTACATTTCTGAACCTTGGCAAAGCCTCTTGGAGGATGTTTGACAGACAACTAGATACAATAGTAATACTTAGACATGATTAAAAACAGTTAATAGGGTCCTTTGTGTTACATAATGGTATTAACTTTTAATTTCAATAATGGGCTTTGTTGATAGGTGCATCCAGTTTTATTTTATAGTTGTGTGTGAATCTCCTAGAGGAGAAGCTCAGGTAACAAGGTTCTTATTTCTAGCTTCTGCCTGGCTACCTCAAGATTGCCTGGGCAAAGTTCAAAGGTCTCCTAACAAAAAGATGTCCTCAGGTGGCATTATCTTCTCCAAAAATCAGCTAATCAACCTAACAAACCCACTGACAGCAACAACATAGAAAATCTTTAGGGCACCAAATAGCCTTGACCCCCACTCCTTCTGTGTGTTCCTGGGTAAGTTGGCTTGCCTGTGTGAACTATTGGAAAATCCTTGGGCCTATTAAGGACTTGATAAAGAGATCAGGTCTTAGCCCTGACCCTGGGACAACCTGGCTCTACTAGCTGCAGGGGGTTGGCAGCAGTGGGATGGGGGCAGGGTTCCTTTCTCTGCCTGCAGCCCAGGTCTTCAGTCTAGCTCACCGACACAGGTTGCAAATGAAGGTCAGCTGTGTTTGCAGTGGCCCTTTTCTCTGTGGAGAAGGAAAGAAAACAACCTCTGGAAAGGAAGTTTCTTCATTTTGGAGTCATTTTGCTCAGCCCAAAGAAAGCCCAGTGGCCAGTCACTGTTCCTGGGCTGGCTTCATTCTCCCCAGACACACATCTTTCCAGTGGCTTGGTTCCCCTGAAAGCCTCCTTTGTTGCCTTCTCAGGGTGTCCAGCCAAGCCCAGAGGCCCCCAGAGCCATGTGTCTGAGATGTCTGAGATGGGCAGTGCTGCCCATGTCCTAAAGCATAGGAACCTGGGTGAATGTCCCAATGGTTTTCTTTATGCCAAGGTATTTTATAAAATCAGCCCTCACAAAAATGGGCACTGGCTCCTTCCCATTTCAAGAAGCTGTACCTTCTACTTACAATCCCATCTGATCATCATGCAAGCCATCCTCATGTCCTCCCTTCCCTTTTTCCATACTTTAGTTGGATCTGAGAATACCAATATGGCCTGATGCCAGACCCTGATCCATGGGGAAGTCAAATACAGGCTCAGACGGAAGAAACAGCAATTCCTTTTATCTTAGGGTCTAGTACAAAGACAAACTTCTTGAGGCCAGGGGCAAAGTCTCCCCTGATCTTTTTGTTATCCCAACAGAATCACAGTTAAACAGGGGCTTTCCTGGACTTTGAATCCCTCAGTTCAAGAGTTAGAACAGGCCTAACCAGTTGGTGGGGCATGGTGGATCACGCCTGTAATCCCAGCACTTTGGGAGGCCAAAGCAGGCGGATCAAGGTCAAGAGATTGAGACCATCCTGGCCAACATGGTGAAAACCCGTCTCTACTAAATATACAAAACAGCTGGATATGGTGGCGCACGCCTGTATTCCCAGCTACTTGGGAAGTTGAGGCAGAAGAATCACTTGAACCCAGGGGGCGGAGGTTGCAGTGAGCCGAGATTGTGCCTCTGCACTCCAGCCTGGGTGACACAGTGAGACTCTGTCGAAAAAACAGGAAGGGAGGGAGGAAGGAAAGAAGGAAGGAAGGAGGGAAGGAAGGAAAGAAGGAAGGAAGGAAGGAAGGAAGGAAGGAAGGAAGGAAGGAAGGAAGGAAGGAAGGAAGGAAGGGAAGGGAAGGAAATAGAGAAAGGGCCTAACCATTCAGTCCAACTGTTCTGTTGACACCTTCCCCTTCCCAGTACCCCATTTTATAAATGGTAGAAAAGAAGACTTGAGAAAGGAGATGTGATTTGCTATGTGGTCTTGGCTGGCCAGCACAATATGACCTTAGGCCCTTGTTTCTCCAGGTCCTTTCCTTCCTGCTCCTGGGCCTGATGTCCATGATGATTCCCCTGTGCCGGAACTTCGGGGGCCTTATCGTCGTCTGTCTTTTCCTGGGCCTTTGTGATGGCTTCTTCATTACCATCATGGCCCCCATTGCATTTGAGCTGGTAGGCCCAATGCAGGCCTCACAGGCCATTGGCTACCTCCTGGGCATGATGGCCCTGCCAATGATTGCTGGGCCCCCCATTGCAGGTGAGGCTGATACTCCAGGGAGGGCATCAATCAGGGAGTCCTGTTTTCCCTGGGTACTGGTTCTCCTGAGCACCTCTTCTTGAGGCCCCTTTTCCTCTATTTAAGAAACTTTGTCAGAGTGCACAAAACCCCTTATCATTATTCGTGGAAGAGATTAAACACAATACACATGCATGGATCCATTCTGAGGGATGGATTTTCCATGGCTGTATATCTGTTTCAATAGGGTTTTATTTCAGACAGCATGGATCCCTCCAGAGGGGTGGAGAGAAAAATGAGTTTTGCTTTCCAATGATTCCACTGATCCAGTATCCTCTCGCTCTCCCCACGGGCATGTGATTATTTGCAAGGTAGTTGGGTAGGAAGAGAAGAGAAAGCAGGCCCTAGTTTTATTAACACCTAGGGACATCCTCCTCCTTCTCCTCCTCTGTTGACTTCTGAACTAAGACTGTAAAAGAGATTTGATTAAAGTAACACCCCAGAATTAGGCCAGTGAGGCTCACCTTCAGCAGGAAAAGTGTTGACTTGCCATCTTGCAGCACTCCTAGTTTCTCCCTCCATTTTCCCAGAAGGGCACTGTTGGTATCCCAAGAAACAGGGAACAGAAAACCAATGACAAGAGAGACCTCCATTTCCTTTCTACAGGATTTATTGCAAACAATGATTCATGCATTTGCTTCTTCTAGGCTGGTCAAATGGGTTAAACAAATATTCTTTGAACACAAACTATGTGCAAGGTGATATGAGGGCATTGTGTGATAGTGGCAACAGCTTTCACTCAAGCTCCTGGGCAACAGCTATATTACCCATTGGGGGAGGTGGGCCTCTACTCACCCCCTGATCCAAACAGTGCCCCAGAATCCACATCTCTTTCCATTTTGCTTAACTCTTGAGTAAGCAAAAGGCCAAGGGCCTTCTTGCCTTTCCTGAATACTGTTTCTGGGCTCTGAGGTACTATGAGGTACCACACATTAGCTTCTGGAAGTGAGTAGGGAAGGCCTTACATCCCATGCCAAATATATCCTTGGTTTGGCAGCTTGGAGAAACCCAGAAGGGACAACCATATATGTAACTGTAAGGAACACATATAGCCTCTTGCTAGGACAAACAGAACTTCAGAGAAGGGTCACTGCAGAGAAAAGGAAAATAAGAACTCATCTGAAATGTACCACAAGAACCATTTGTGGTGGAGGTAGGGAGCTGGGGAATATCACTGTGGACCAAGACAACACTTGGCCATCTTTTGTGGAGTTCTTTTAAACTAGGTTTACTCCCAACTCTCTAACTAGGTGTGACTAGAGCTTAGATTGATGAAAGTCATAAATGGAGGAACGCTAAGAGAAGCTTCATTAGCTTCTTTCATAATGAGCATTCACTCAAGGGCCTGCAGCCCCAATGCCTCAGGGAGGAGTCACCTGCCCTTGAAGTTGAGGGAGCTCCTGAGTCAAGGCAATACAGGCCAAGATTATCTGGATAGGCACTGTGATGGCCCCTAGAAGAGGCTGAGAGCACCTTTGGACAGCAAGACAAAGCTGAGCTTGACTTGTTTCTCTTGACTGTTTCAGGCCTCCTCCACAACTGTTTTGGGGACTACCATGTGGCCTTCTACTTTGCCGGTGTGCCCCCCATCATCGGAGCTGTAATCCTCTTCTTCGTTCCTCTGATGCATCAAAGGATGTTCAAGAAAGAGCAGAGAGATTCCAGCAAGGATAAGATGTTGGCCCCTGACCCAGACCCCAATGGGGAGCTACTGCCAGGCTCCCCCAGCCCTGAGGAACCAATCTAATGCCTTTCTTGCCATTGTGTGCTCTTTCCCAGCTGTTCCCCTTCATCCCACCCTGCTCAGCATTTACATTTTTGCCACCAGCACACTTGTTCCCAGACCTGTGCACACAGCATTTCAGCCACCTTGACAATCCCCTTGGAGCCAAAGCTCCAGGTGTTCCAAACTCATTAACTAAATTCTCCCCAGAATGCCTTTAAATTTGCCTGGGCCCTTCTCCTCCCAGGATTGGGAAAAGCTTGGGATCACCCCCTGGCCTTTGGAATCTCTCCATATACTTTCTAAGCCCTGGGAGAGGAGGAGGATGGGACCTCCTGGCCCCAGCTTATTAGTCACCCACTATAATCAACTGCCAAAGGTGCTACTGTGTCCCCAGGGGCCTAATAGGGTAGGCCCAAGTCTCTGTTTGCTGAGGAGGTCATTGCCATCCATATTTGGGAGCCACTGGGAGGAGGGGCAGGGAGGCAAAATTAGACAAGTAGCCTTGGTTAGCCTTAGAGTTTCTGATGGCTATGTCTTCCCAAGAACTGGATATAGGCAATGCCCTTATCATATTGTTGGTTAACAGTCTTCTCCCCTCTTCCCCTCTTTTTTTCCTCTACTGACTTCTCTCCACTCTGTTTCCCCTCTATTTCATTGTATGACTGTCATAGACACATAGGTGCCTGGAGAAAAGGGGGACCCGGAACTTGGGCCAATCAGCCTCAGCTTGGCCCAGTCCACCCCTAACGTTAGCATCAGTCCCACTCATCTCAGGCTGAGCCACATCTCACTTTTTGGCTTAAGCTATATAATCCTATACTGGAAGAGTAGAATATCACATAGGGAAGAAACCTTAACTACCAGTGTTCCATGTTCCAGTCACTGATTTTTACAGATTTTACAGTCCAAGGCATTAACCTTGAGGCCCTCCCAGCTCCCCATTCTTGTATCCACATTGCAAAATGTGAAGAAACTCCTTTCATCTCAGCAGGCAGAGGAGGACTGATGGCACGAGCTGTCATGGTAGGAGGAGGGGCAGTAGTTATCGACATGGTGGACCAGCTCCATCTCTCAGTTTTCATGACAGGTCTATATTTCCACCTAGGCCAGGCCAGGAAAGGGACTATTTAAGAAAAAGAAAAACAAAACAAAACAAAAAAACAAAAAAAACAATTCCCAGCCTAGATTCCAAAAAGGTACAGGCAGCAGTTACACATGGGGTTGGACAATTTCTTCTGGAAAGGGGAAGCCATCCTAGCCTTTACCACCCAATGTGTCTCCCATGCTGGGCATCCTAGGCCACTTTGCTTAAAGGGCCTTAAAGGTGCCATGAAAGGTAGACTCTGAACCACTTTGATCCCTCTTAAGTAGGTAATTGATGCTTCCTTATGCCCAGGCTCTGGCAACAATCTTACTGAAGAACATTCCCAGTGTCCCTGGTTAGGGGCAGAAGGCACTGCCAGGCTGTGTTCAGTTAGCACAGCTCACCTCATTAGGAGCTCAGCCTCTCTCCTCCCTCTGCCTCTTTGTGTCCGTTTTTCCCCTCACTGAGCCTTTGTCTATTGTGTTCCTGTCACCCACCCTTTCATCATCTTTTTGCCAGGCATTCCTGGCTGTCACTTGGAGCCAACAGTAACTTGCCACCCTAAGCCAGGGTCATCCCAGGGCCAGGAGGATAAGGTTGTCCTGAGGGGCTCCAAAGAAGACAATAGTTCCCACCCATGATTTTCCGTTACAAACAGGCAGCTGGGGCATGGTTGGCCTCTGATGATTTCATTCAAGGCCAAAGTCCTGAGCCCCCTCCGCTGGTCCCAGTCCAGCTCTTATCAGCTCCCCAAAGGAAAACCCACTGGTTCTTGGCTCTGTGGGTAGGAAGGGGCCCTAGAAAGGGCCTAATTACTATCCTGTCAGTTCTAACAGTAGTGGAACAGGAGAAGCTGGGCCCTAGGAGCCCTATAACTCCCAGGAGAGACCACTAAAATTACTGAAGCAACAATGCCCCTACTTCCATTCCTCCCTGCCTCACTCTCACCGAGTGACCAGAGGGTGGCTTTGCAGGACCTCTCTTGTTGCTCAAGGTGTAGACAGATGTTAAGAATCAGGTGGTCACCTACTTCTCTCCAGATGAAGGAAAGACATTCACAGGTCCCAAATCTGCCCATTCAGATGTCACATAACATGGTGGGGTATCAATTTACTTCTTCCACACATGTGGATGTGCACATGTGAGCTTGTGTGCTTTTGGAGAGAATGTTGATTGGCAAAAGCAGCACAGTATTAATATTTAGAGTAGGATGCAGCCTCTTATGCACCACAGTTAAATCTAGAATGAACAAAATTTCAGAGCTCAAGACATGGGACATTTAAATCCTCAAGGAGTTTGGAACAAAATAAACAGATCTAAAAATTTGGTTTGGGTATGTATGCTGCCTACAAGGGAGAAATAGTCTTAACCTGACTAATAGCAGGAAGTTTCACTTCAGAGCTGAAGTCTCATTTCAAATCAGATTTCTGCCAGGTTCTATGCTCTCTGTGAGAGAATAAATTAGAAAAAGAGCTATATAGGGGTTTGGAGTTGGTCAACTGTTTGAGATTGGATTTTTAAACAAGCTCTGAAATAGAAAAGTGATTACTTTACAAAATTAGAATATGGTTACTTGCTGAGTTTGAATGGAGGCCCCACCAAGGCCATAACCTTGCTACAAATGTGCCATATTGAAAACTGGCAATTAACAATAATCCAATTCAGTTCTCCTTCCCTCTCCCTTATGTTATTTATGGGGGACCTAAAGGGACTTACATGGCTGGGTGACACAGCCTGGCAGTGACAGAGCCTGGAATTGAGGATGACAGAAGAGACAGACCTATAAGAATGACAAAGCTGGGAGTAACCTTAGAGTCTCCCTTGTTCATACTCTGCATTGAATTTAAGTGGGGAAACTGAGTCCTAGAGGTAGCAAGAGACTGCAGCAAGTTCATACAGTTCATCAGTGACAGAGCAAGATGAGACTTCAACTCATGTCATTGACTTCCAGTACAGTTTAAAAACCTGGTTTTACAGATAAGGAAACTGGCCCTAGGAGGGATAAATGAATGACTTGCCCACTTCATTCAACAACTGTGTACCAAACCCACTTCCATAAGGATGTCAGCAGGACCAGCTCTGAGCAAAAATGAAAGCTTAGCAAAGTCTAACTTTTAGCATACACCATCTCTTCATGATTACTTTCACCTGAAACTGACACATACTTTTGTTATTGGTCTCCCAGTCACTCCAGACCTTCATGCAATCTTGCTTGGAGACCTGGTTTCACCTACTGTCCCTCCACCCCTAGCAAACTAAGAGGTACAAAAAAGTCCATCTCCAAATGGCCACACACTGGGCAGGACAGGGGCAAAGAGAAGGGACTGGTTGACTTTGGAAGAAAGTGGTTTACCAGCCAGCTCTTGTCTATTGTTGCTTCTCCTCAGACTCAGTGCAGACACCCTCAGGCTGGCTTCCTCATCTCCTTTCACTGAGGCTAATTACTGTGTCCCACTGCAGGGACCCAGGTTCTCCCACTTAAAGTGTGTCCCCTCCCCCAGCCCCTTCCCCAGCTGCCCCAAGGGCCCAGTCTGTGATCATTCAGGATTATTAGATTTCAAAGCTGTGGAATCCCATAATTTTTATGAGCATATGCTCTCCTCCAGGGACTTTTCATGTCTGAAAATGCAGCCAGCAGCTCCCTGCCACTTCTCCACAGTAGCAGTGCAGGCCAGCTGACAAGGATTACAAATCCCTAGTGTCTCATAGCTGGCTCCTAGACAGGGTGGGTGACGGGTAGAATAAGAGCCCTTGAAGCAAGTTCAGAAATTCTAATAAACTGAAATGCAGCAGAGACTGCAGAGGCACAAGGAAAGGGATTGGAACTACTGTAGGGGTTCAGGAGACTGTGCTTCAAAGTTCCTTTGATTCCTGCCCTTCAGCTCTCTCTAGCGGTCACCAGGCGCAAAGTTCCATGCCTGGTTTCCACGTTACTTAAGCAGTATTTTCTAGAGACCTGTGTGTCAGACACTCTGCTAGAATCCGGGGACTTCAGGAATGAAAGGAACATAAGTAGAAAAAACAAAGAGAAGAACACAAAAGAGTTTGTACTACCTAACTTCCAAGATACCCTTTTCTTCCCTAGGCGCCAGTGCCCAGACAGCACCGACCTTAGCGCCAAAATTCGGTCCTCTGTGAGGCAGAGCAGGAGCCACCCGCCCCCAGTGAACCGGAGGCGGCAGGAATCCCACCCCCAACCCCCCTTCCTCTCCCCACGACTGTCCTCCCGGGGGCCAGAGTCTCCCGGAAGAACTACCCGCGCCTCGGCGTTGGTTTCCTGCTGAGCCCCAGCCGGATAAAATTAGTCGATTGCTCACGCTAACTAGTGTCAGAGTCCGCGTCCAGCTGAGGGGGAGGGGAAAGCAGCACCGAGCCGGGCCGCACTCCCGCCCCGGCCTGTCAGACCAGCGGACAGACAGCACCTGTCGTGGGCCTCCTCGTTCCCTCGCTCCCGCCAGAGCCTGTGTTCCCGCCGCGGAGACCGGGGACTAGAGACCGGCGGGACGACACTTCCTGCAGGCATCTTCTCGCAACTGTCGCTCCCGCAGAGACCGCGCCGAGCCCACCTGCTAAACATTAATACACTGGAATGCCAGGGGAGGGGAAAAGAAGGTTGCACTTCTACCCTCCTTTCCCACCACACACCCTCCCTCCACTGACCTCGCAACGACTGGGCCCTGGCATCCGGGACTGGGGGGTGCTAATCGACACTATTTCCCGCCAGGTCCCCATGCCCACTCCACACTCCGGGACTGCCTGCGGATGGAGATGGCCCTCGTCGCTCCTGGTTCTGCCGCCGGCCTCGGGCCACCTTGGGCGGGGAAGCGGAGAGTGGGGGTGGGGTGGGGTTGGCTCCTCCCCCTCCCCCGGTCTCCGTCCATTTCCCCATTAGGGAGGGGTAATAACCCGGGAGCCGCGCCACGGAAACGCATCTGTCCCAGCTACTCAGACGGGAATCTGCCCGCCCAGGACAACCGCCCTTCCCGCCTAGGGGAAGGGGGCGGGAAGGCAGGCGGGAAGACCTAGTCTCGGGCCCTGCCAAACTGCCGGCGAGCCGGACGGACAGACAGCAGCTGCAGCTTGTCCAAGCTCAGCTCCTCCTCGATCCCCCACCCTCTCTCTCCCTGCTCCCGCCACCGACACCAGGGGCCGCAGCGGCAGCTACGCCCCACCCCCAGCGCTCGGTCCGGAGGCCTCGAGGTGAACCGGGCTGGGCCGGTTCGAGGACCCCTTACAAGCAGCGGCCCCCTATTCTCTCCCGACCGGCCCGGTCCCTAGCGCCCCAAGGGCGAGATGAGGCCGCTGCTAGCGAAAGACCTGCATGAAACAGACTCCAGGCCGGCCAGGATGCAGAGGCTCAGGGCGGGTTCAGCCTCCAGGAAGCCCTCCCTCCCCGGGCACCAGCCATCCTCCTCCGCCGTCTTCTGCAACCTCCAACCCTGGTCCGGCCCCGTGGGGCTGCTTTCTGCCAAAGACGTGGCCCACTCTTCAAGCGCCCCTTCCCCCCAGTCTCCATAAAAACTCTTCCAGAACTCCGGGGGTCAACCATGCTAGTAGGAGCTCCCAGCTCAGGCCTGCTCCCCCATCTCACAGTTCCCACTCGCACAAGGGAGCAAGCGGGATTTCCTAGGCTTGAGAACCCTCCTCCAAGCCTGGACTGAGCCAGCCTCCTCAAGAGTGGTGAGAAGGGCCTGATTGACTCGAAGAGCCGCCCTCCTCAGTTTGCTCCTCTCCTATACTCCTCTACCCTAGTCTCCACCGACCTGCTTCCTTCTGCGCTTGCCTAGTGGTGGGTGAAGGAGAGGATGGACAACCACCTTCACTCCTCCCCCCAACTTTCACACACACCCTCTGTCCCCTAAGGTGCAGTCTCCTGGGAGTGGGGGCAGCCTCGCAGATCTGTCTGCCTTAGGCCTTGCAAAGGCAGAGTTTCCTCCTGTCAGTCTGGGATCTTCCAGCTCCCTGCCTCATTTGCCACCTCCTCCCACACTCCTTTCATTCTTCCCCGCAGCATATTTGGACATAGACCACCCTCCACTCCCGGGGGGAAAAAAACACCTTCAGAAATCCCCTCCGAACACCTGTGCATGGAAAAATTACAGTTCACAGGTGTTCCTATGCCCCTCATCAAAAATGACCTCCCCAACCGTGGGAGGCAACTGCCCCCATGCTGGGTTACAATTAGGGAATTGAGGCCCAGGGGGAACTGAATGTGGATTTTGAATGCTTCTGCAAGTCCCTTTCCACCGTACTTCACAGAAAGTAGGGAGGTGAGCACATCTCTCTTTTCCCCTGCTTCCTGCTTCTGCTGTCAGCATCCGCAATTTCCATGCCCACTCTATCACCCAATGAAGGCACTATTTGGGAGTGGCACTACAGCCCCAAGATGGAGGCATGGAAGGCAGCAGAAGCTGAGCCACAGTCCTTGTGCACCCCCTGGCCTGGCCCATGGAGAGCACGTGGAAGAGGAAGTAGAAGTCTCAGATCTGCCTTTATGTGGGAGTATGGGTGATTGTCTTGTGTTCCTCTCCCCCTTAACATGGAGGAAAAACTCCAAAATGAGCTTGCTTGTGCTCCACTTCCTCAATCCTTCTCTCATAATTCACTAAAATTATCATCATTGAGGGCTGATTTCCAGGGCTTTGCTTTATGCCCACAGGCCACCAAAGGAAGGATTCTTTGACCTGGTTATTTGGGGGTGGGAGGGTGAGGAGCAGCTCCTGGGAGGCTCTGCTTTCATGAGAAAGGGTTTGCCTGTCTATGAGGTCAACACAGCTAGTCCAGGCCTCCCTGTCTTCCAGACCTCCAGCACTGCATCAAGCTACAGACAGGAAATGGCAAAAGCAGCAAATATTATGCAAAATGGTAAGGGAGCTCCCAAGATACCCCTGGGAAAGGAAAAGGCAAGAACATGTCTAAACCCCTGCCCACACACCTCAGTGAGGTGGACTTGTTCTGTGTATGCCTCCCAACTGTGGCCATTATCCTCCACCTCAACTTGCCTGGTCCCAGTGGAGAGACTCCTCATATCCACAGGGGAGCTTGGTGTTTTCTAGCAGCCCCCACCCCTCAGTACCACATTCTCGTTGGTCTCTAACTTTCCAGATCCTAATAAGTTCTAGCCTAAGCCTTTCCTTCAGGGTGAATAGCTTCAAGCATAAAAGCCTGGTCACTCCAAGATGAAGACTCACCTGTCAACCACAAATGACTGGGCCTGGAAATCAGGGGGAGCTGTTTCAGGGAAAGTCAAGTTCCATGCAAAGCTAGTTCCTTTCAGTAGTCAGTAAATAGTTATTACTGATGAACTCGAGAAACACTTTTAATATGTTGAGAAAGCACAGAAGCTTCAAACCAACATGCCTTATTTACCTTTTACTATCCAACTGATTTCTTCACAGTTTTTGGATTATATCCATATAATGTTTGTTTCTTATATATTTTCTTCTACAAACCATAAGAGGCTGCTAAATGTTTAAAAAACAATATAGGCTTTAGCCCAATAAAATGAACTGGAAGACTTCCCAATATCATTTCTTTAGTTTGGAGTTTTGTTGTTGTTCCTATTCTGTTCAGCAAATAGAAACATAATGTTGAGTCTGAAATTTTCAAAGCTGGGAGGCCCAGCAAAAACAAAAATCAGAGAAAGAAAGATGGAGATGAGGTCAGAGAAACAGGAACACAGGCATGACCACACACCAGCAATGCATCAACTTTTGATTGAGGTCCTTTATGCAGCCTAAAGGTGGCAAAGGCACATTATAGAAAAGCCTTGGCTGGGCATGGTGGCTCATGCCTGTAATCCCAGCACTTTGGTAGGCCGAAGTGGGCAGATCACTTGAGGTCAGGAGTTCGAAACCAGCTTGGCCAACATGGTGAAACTCTGTCTCTACTAAAAATACACAAATTAGCTGGGCATGGTGGCATGCGCCTGTAATCCCAGCTACTCAGGAGGCTGAGGCAGGAGAATCACTTGAACCCAGGAAGTGGAGATTGCAGTGAGTCAAGACTGTGCCGCTGCACTCCAGCCTGGGTGACAGAGCAAGACTCAATCTCAAAAAAAAAGAAAAAAGAAAAAAAAAAAGAAAAGCCTTGGTCTGCTCACTACTCTATTGCCTGCATAGTAAGAAGCTCAACTGGTGGTTGCCAGGGATTCCTTTCTGGAACTACCTGCTCATTACATTTTCCTGCAATCATGACCTACATGACCTTGGTTATGTCATTGTTGCTTCCCATGTAGTAAGTATAATTTACTAGACACTCCCAATGAGGCATCAGTAGAAGGAGTTTATGTTCTGTTGTTTGTGGGATGAAGCAATCTCACCTAATCAACCTAAGTTCTTGGTGTGGTGAGCTCCATGGAGAATTTACCATTTCAGGGAGTTTTGTTAGGTGAGCCTTTACCCATGTTTCATCCTTGTGTGCCTTAAGTGACCACTGTTCCAATGTTACTGACATTTCACCATGCACTTGAGGTGACAGCATTATTTTCAGCCTCACTGTCAACTTACCTCTCCTTCTTGCTAAAGCTGGGAGCACACCCAAGATTCCCTAGGGCCCAGCTCTCCCTTCACTTTCGGATATAGCCTTCTCGAAAACTTCAAATTCTGAGAAGGAGGCAGTGATAAAACAGAGAAACTTGAAGGGGAATAAAGCTATCTGTGCCTAACTGATCAACAGCTCTGCAGTTTCCTTTTTTATATATTGGAAGTAAATGCTTAAACAATTGGCTATTTTGGCTCCACATATTTTATTGTACCTTTAAAGAAGGATGTGTGCTTGAAATTGGGTAGGTATGGCCTGGGTGATCTAGCAGTATAGAGGTTGTGGGTGGAAGAGCTTAAGAACATACTTGTTTCTCTTATTCTATACCCTAGGGCTGTACTTTTTCCTTCTGATTAGCTTTCTAGGCAGTGCTGAATTGAATGCAGAATGAATTTACATAGTGGGTTGCTCTGACTAGAGTGGTTTAATACAGAAATGAGCAGGGACTATGGATGTGGGGGTGGAAGGAGATGTGAATTTAATTTTCCATATGAATCTCCGTCTTTTGTACAATAGAGCTGTACTTATGTCTGGATCATTGTCTTCACAAGGATGGAATGAATGTAAAATGATCTAAGAAAGAGAATACTATAAACATGGGGTTAATTCAGGTACAAAGAAGGAATATACTCAGTGTTTTAGCAGCTGGAAAAGGTTGAGAGGGAGGGACTAAGGTTCCAGGAAACACTCAATTGCAACCTCATCATTTCCACCAAGAACCTCAATTTCATATGCTCTATTCTACTGACCTTCCCATTCACCTCAGGTCTCATATTTCACAATCAAGGTATTAAATACTTTTTCCCTTCTTGGCTATATCACACTTATTTCTCATAATTCCCAGATTACATAAGCGAAAAAAAGCCAAGGATTTGGGAGAAGACTGCTATGTGAATTCAAATGCCCAGTGGCCCCAAATACCTGTGAAGTCCAGCCAAGCCCAGCCCAGCCAATGTCAGGTGGAAAAGAACCTTATGATCCCCTCAGGCCCTTTTCTCTTTCTCATAGGGGAGCAAACTGTATGTTTAGAGCAACAGAGGCTGATGGGTCTAGGACTGAGAGGACTGCCACAGGCTGGGAGACTGCTAAACATTTGGTCATAGCTACAGACCAGGGAAGAGACAAAACTGAGAGACAGGCTGCTAGGCCCTGACATTAATGTCATGGTCACTCTCTCTAATAATAAAAGCACTTGTTGGAAATTTCAGATGGTAAAAATCAGGAGTATTTCCCTCAGACTCTCCTGACCCTTCATACCCCTACAAGAGGTGACTGCCATGAATACTCCAGCACATGCTCCCTGCAGAGATAGATATTTAGATATGCAAGTATAGACACATAGAAACATGTTTTTCTTTTCATCTTCTTTATATGTAATTATATTCTACCCTATACCTAAGGAAAGACCTGTAGTAGGTTCCTCCCAACTTAGGTACATTCATAGTATCTCTGCAAAGTCTGCCCCAAACAGAACCTTTTTGCCCCAAACAGAGGCCTCTGCTCTGTGTGACCTCTGCTTAGCTGTGGCCAGACATAGCCCAGGCTGCTCTGCTCATCCCTGCACAGTCTGAATGTGAAGGCACCATGTACTCTATCAACTCTAGGAAGTTCCTGATAGGATGCAGACTCACCACTCCACAGAGAATATTCAAGTTGGTCACCTTACCAGTCATTGAAAAGGACATAGAAGACTCACTTCATCTCTCACAAACCCAATTTATGCTGATTTCTTATAAGGAAACCAGGAATCATTTTGACCTAGAAGACTGGATTCCCAGAAACTCTAACCCTTAGTCCAGAAAAGACCAGCAGATTTGTGAGTTTGCTCTTCTCTCCCTCTAGTTGGGCCTGAGAGTGGCCAGGAGATGAAGTTTACTAGCCTGTTAACCAGGCACATTATACCTGGGAGCTAGTCCTCCTGCTGTCACCTGAAAGACTGTGGAAAACCAGAGGTTTTCTGGGGTTGCTTGTATCCACAGGACTCTACTGGAAGCGATCTTCTAAGGGAAGTGGCTTGAAAAATTCAAGTCCTGCAACCTGCTGTAAAGGCTCAGCAAACCATCTTGGGCATCTGACATGGAGTGACACATACTTGCCTCCCAGGATTCAATTCCCAAAAATGGATCTTATAATTCCCAGATTGTGAAAGTAAGAGATACAGTTGGATTGTCTTTTCTTTTTTTTTGAGAGACAGAGTTTCACTCTTGTTGCCCAGGCTGAAGTGCAATGGCGTGATCTCAGCTCACTGCAACCTCCACCTCTCGGGTTCAAGTAATTCTCCTGCCTCGGCCTCCAGAGTAGCTGTGTTTACAGGTGTGTGCCACCACACCTGGCTAATTTTTTGTATTTAGTAGAGACGGGGTTTCACCATGTTGGTCAGGGTGGTCTTGAACTCCTAACCTCAGGTGATCCACCCACCTTGGCCTCCCAAAATGCTGACAGTACAGGCTTGAGCCACCATGCCTGGCCTAATTTTGTATTTTTAGGAGAGACAGGGTTTCTCCACGTTGGTCAGGCTGGTCTCAAATTCCCAATCTCAGGTGATCCCCCGCCTCAACCTCCCAAAATGCTGGGATTACAGGCATGAGCCACCGTGCCTGGCTGCAGTTGGATAGTCCTAAGCAAAAAAGTGACAGGATGGGATAACATATGCCCTAAATGTGAAGGCACTTGGGGGTTGCAGAACTCCCACCCCCACCACCAACACTAATCAATAATGAAGAGCCAGGGCTCTTACTCCAGTGAGCTTTATTGCCGTATAGAATGAATAGCTATTTTTTTCTGATTATAATTAGTACATGTAAATTATTTTCAAAATTCCAACAACTCAGGAATGTATGTGGAGAAAAATAGAGAACATTTGAAATTTTTGTAACTTGAGGTGACTGCAATTAATTTTCTGCTGACTGTGGTAGGCAGAATTTTGGCCCCCATGATCTTCACTCACTGGGGTTACTCCCACAAATATGTTCCATTATATGGCAAAAAGGACTTTGCAGATGTAATTAAAATTACTAACGTGTTGATCTTAAGATAGGGCAATTATTCTGGATTATACAGGTGGACCCGATGTGATCACATGGGCCCTTAAAAGCAGAGAATAGCGGGGCCAGGCATGGTGGCTCATGCCTGTAATCCCAGTACTTTGAGAGGCTAAGGCAGGTGGATCACGAGGTCAAAAGATCGAGACCATACTGGCTAACATGGTGAAACCCAGTCTCTACTAAAAATACAAAAATTAACTGGGCATGGTGGTGTGTACCTGTAGTCCTAGCTACCTGGGAGGCAGAGGTTGCAGTGAGCCCAGAT
>NW_016108024.1:580756-587633 GCF_001604975.1 Cebus imitator
AAAAAAAAAAAAAAAAAAAAAAAAAAAGCAGAGAATCAGAACAGAAAAGAAAGTCAGATTTAGGCCGAGTGTGGTCGCTCATGCCTAGTAATCCCAGCACTTTAGGAGGTTGAGGTAGGAGCATCACTTGAGCCCAGGAGATCAGCCTGGGCAACATAGCAAGATCCCCATCTCTAAAGAAATAGAAAGATGTGAAGTGTAAGGACTTGACAGGTCATTGCTGGCTTGAAGATGTGAGTGCCATGTGAAAAGAAATGTGTGCAAAGTTTGAAGTTCTTAGGAGAAAGGGCCTAGCTGAAAGCTAGTGAGAAATGGAAACCTTAGTCCTACAATAACAACAAATTAAATTCTGCCAACAACCTGAGTGAGCTTGGAAGTGGATTTTTCCCTAGAGTCTGCAGAAAGGAATTCATCCAAGCCTACATTTTGATCTCATCCTTGTGAGAGCCTAAGCCTAGAAACCAGTTAAGCCATGCTATTCATGGACTTCTGACCCATGAAACTGTGAGATAATGAGTTTTAAGACACTACATGCTTATATGTTATGGCAGCAATATAGTGACAGAAATACAGTGACAGTCCTTTAATACATCTCTTCTTCCATGCGTATACACACTAACATAAATGCATACTAAATTTTTGTATAATTAACTTGTATATTGGCTTTCTGTGAACCAGAAAAGCAATTTGCCTTTCTTCTTATCTTCTTCCTACACTATCCCCTTTATCCCCTTTAACCAATTATTAGTAATTTCAGGTTATAATTTTTTACCTTTCTTTTTGGCAATATATATCCTTATACCTCTGTGATATGGTGATACAGTAAGGAATATATGTTTTGTCTCTTGTCCCCATTGCTGGCACAGAGCTCCTAAAATTCTTCTAATTCCCTGAGCAATAGGAGTGTTAGGAACATTTTTGTTCAAAGAACATTTTGTTCTTTGATCCTGGGTTCTGACACAGAGCTCCTAATTCTTGGAATTTTCTGAGTAATAAGAATGTCTTTTGTTTTGATGAGGCAACTTTTGGTGGCCTCCTGCATGGGGACTGGTCACCAGAAAGACCAAGCTGTGAAAAAAGCTTGGAACTTTCAGCTCTACCTCCTATCCTCTGGGAAGGGGAGAAGGGCTGGAAATTGAGATTATAGTAGATCATGCCTATGTGATGAAGCTTCCATACCAGTCCCTAAACTACGGCATTAGAAAAGATTTCTAGGTTGGCATTCAGAAAACTTCAGGTTAGCATTCAGAGAACTTCAGGCCTATGTGATGAAGCTTTTATAAAAGTCCCTAAACTATGGCATTCAGAAAACTCCTAGGTTCACAAAGCTTCTGAAGTGCTCAGAAAGCCTCTAGGCATCTACATGCCAGGAGGGTGGCATGTTGCAAATTCACAAGGACAGAAGCTCCTACACTCAGGACTCTTCCAGACTTCACCCTATATAATTCTTTATTGGCTGTTCATCTGTATCCTTTGTTATATAATAAACCAGTAAATGTAAGCAAGTATTTCTATGAGTTCTGTGAGCTCTTCTAGCAAATTATCCAACCTAAGCAGGGGGTCATAGGAAACCCAATTTAAAGCTGATCAGTCAGAAGTATAAGTGACAACCTGGGACTTGCAATTGGCATCTAAAGTAGGGAGGATTCTTGTGAGACTGTACCCTTAACCTGTGGGGTCTATGAGGAATATGAAATGGGATGGGATGAAATGGATCCAGCTGTTGTCTGCAGAGAATCAGAAAATTTGTCAATGTAGGAAAACTCTCACAGTTGGTGGCCAGAAGTGTTATGTGTTAAGTGTGTGTAGTATACAAAGAAAAAAAAAATGTTTGTTTTTATCTATTATACAAACCCCAACACTCAGCAAATCAATTCACCAGGTATTCAATCAATGTTTGATGAATAAATAATGCAAGGGTATTATGTTTAGTGTATTGGCTTTTATTTTCTCTATATTCTTGGATAATTAAGGAAATCCATGATATATTCATCAATTTTGTAGAACAACAAACTGCAAGAAACGAGAAAAGCTATCTTTATACATTTTTCCTTTATTTCTTTGCGATCAAACTATTTATTGTTGATTTTTTTGCACATTTCCAAGAAGCAGCCTATTTTAATACCGAATAATCGATTCCAGATAATACTATAAGACAGAGGTTACTAAAAATACCCTAATCCTAACCTTAGCCCTAAACCTAGTCCTAGTCCTAACCCTATTCTTAACCCTCAGCCTAATCCCAACCTCAACCCCACCTCTAATCCTAATTTAGGATTAGGGTTTACCCTAAACCAGGCTCTCATCACAACCCTGACTCCAGTTCCACCAGTAATAAGCCATGATAGGCTATGTCCAGCCGTGACTGATCTTGACCATTCATGACTGACTTTGACTGGTCTTGATCATCTATGACTGGCAGACTGGCTGTGACCAGCTTTGACTGACCTTAACTGGTCTTGAGTAGCCCTGACCAGCTGTGACTGGCTTGGACCTACTGTGACCATCCCTGACCAGCCATGACTAGTTTTGGCTTGTCTTAACCAGCTGTGGCTAGATTTGATCAGTCTTCACTGGCTTTGATACGCTGGACCAGTTTTAACCAGCTATGACCAGCCTTAACCAGTTTTGACTGGCTTAGACCAGCCATGACCAGCTTTGGCTGGTCTTTGCTGGTTGTGACCACTGTGAATGGCTTTTACCAGCCTGAATAGGTTTTAACTAGCCATGGCTTGTCTTGATCAGCCATGACTGGCTGTGACCAGCTTTGATTACAATTGACTGGTTTTGATCAGCTTAGACCAGCTGTGACCATCTTTGACCAGTCATGACAGACCTTAACCAATTTTGACTGGCTTACACTGGCCATGACCAGCTTTGACTGGCCATGACTAGCCTTCATCAGCCATAACTGGTTTTGACTAGAATTGACCAGTTTTTACCAGCCATGACTGATCTTGACCACCCAGGACCAGACATGACTGGCTTCGACTAGTCATGACTGGCTTTGGCCAGAATTGACTGGTTTTTATCGGCTTAGACCAGCTGTGGCCAGCTTTGACCTGTGTTTACTGGCTGTGACTGGCTTTGACTGGCCTGGACCAGTTTTAACCAGCCATGACTAGTCTTAACCAGCCATAATTGATTGGCCTTGGCTACCTGTGACCAGCTTTGATTGCCTATGACTGGCCTTGATCAACTGTGACTGCCTTTGGCCTATCTTGACCAGCCATGACCAACTTTGGCCAGCCATGACTGGCTTTGACCAACCATGCTGGATTTGGCCTGTCTTGACCAGCCATGACCAGCTTTGACTGGCCTTGACTAGCCACAGTCAGACTTAACCAGGTGTGACTGACAATAACCAGTTGTGACTAGCTTGCATAGACCTCAACTGGTCTTAACTGGCCATGGCCAGCCTTGACTGGAGTTGACTGGCTTTTACCAGATTAGACCAGCCATAACCAGCTTTGGCTAGTTTTGGCTGGTCTTGACCACTTTTGACTGACCTTGACCAGTCTTGAAGGGTCCTAGCTGGCTTAGACTGACCTTGATGAATATTCACTGTTTTGTTTCGGTTTTTTTTAACCAGATTTGACCAAAATGACTGGCCTTGACTGGCAGTATCTGGTCAGCACCCTGCTGCTTCCTGTCCAACCAAGCTCCTGGGACTCAGGGGCTGTACAACACCATAGGGGTAGGTGGAGGAGGGCAGAGTGGTAAGCGTGCACCCAGGAGAGCTCACTGGTGGGGTTACACCAGAAGGGCCTTGGAGATTACTTCCTCTTGCAGATGGAGAAATAGACCCTGTGGGTGTAGACTCAACTATCAGAGCAGGTAGCAGTGGAGAAGGGCAAAGATACCTGTATGACAGGAGTCATCTGGGGTGAGTGCAAATTTGCACACTTTTCTCCTCCCTGAGACTTTCAGTTCCACAGAGCAGCCTCTGAAGTACATGTACATACTTATTGATCCACAATCCAGACAATAGATAAGAGTTGAAGAACCAGAGAAGAGAGGACCAGGTGGAAATGTAGTAGAGAGGCAAGGTGTTAGCCTGGGAATATGCTAGTTAACTCACAAGGTAATGGTGAGAGAAGGGAAGGAAAGAGTGAAATAATCACTCTAGCTATAGCTATAGCCAAAACTCTAACCCTAGCTTTTTTTTTTTTTCCTGAGGCAAGATCTCACTTGTCACCAAGGCAAGAGTACAGTGTTGTGATGTTGGCTTACTACAGCCTCGACCTCCCAGGTTCAAGTGATCTTCCTGCCTCACCCCCCAAGTAGCTGAGACTACAGGCACACACCACCATGCCCAGCTAATTTTTATTTTATTTATTTAATTAATTTATTTATTTTGAGACAGAGTCTCACTCTGTCACTCAGGCTGGAGTGCAGTGGCACGATATCAGCTCACTGCAACCTCCGCCTCCTGGGTTCAAGCAATTCTCATGCTTAAGCCTCCCAAGTTGCTGGGGTTACAGGTGTGCACGACCACGCCTGGCTAATTTTTGTATTTTTAGTAGAGACAGGGTTTCACCATGTTGGCAAGGCTAGTCTCAAACTCCTGGACTCAAGAGCCTCAAATGCCTTGACCTTCCAAAGTGCTGGGATTATAGATGTGACCCACTGCACCCGGCCCTGGCTAATTTTTTGTATTTAGGTTGGTGTAAAAGTCATTGAGGATTTTGCCATTAAAAGTAATATTTTTTGGTAGAGACGGGATTTTGCCATGTTTTCCAGGCTGGTCTTGAACTCCTGGACTCAAGCAATCCACCCGCCTCAGCCTCCCAAAGTGCTAGGATTACAGGCCTGAACCACTGCACCTGACCTTTAGCCTTAACCCCCTAACCCCTAAACCCTGACTCTAGCCCTAGCCCCAGCCTCAACCCTAAGCCTAACCCTAACTCTAAACCTCAAACCCTATTTATCCCTTAATCCCTAAAATCTAAACCCTAACCCTCTAATCCTAAACACCCTAAACAGTATACCCAACCCCAACCCTGGATCAAACCAAACATATCAAACAAAGGCATGACATCACAAGGACAGAAAACTACAGAACAATATCCCTTCTAACCACACTTGTAATAAACCTTAACAAAATAATAGTAATATGACACTAGAGTCATCCCTCAGTATCCGTGGGCAATTGGTTCCAGAAACCCTACCAATACCAAAATCAACACACGCTCAAGTCCTGCAGTGAGGCCTGTGGAATCAGTGGATACGAAAAGTTGGTCCTCTGTATATGTGGGTTTCACATCCCACAAATACTGTTTTTAATCCTTGTTTGGTTATGGATGTGGAATCTGCTAACATGGAGAGCCAAATGTGTTTCTCAAGCCCTGTGGCTAGTGGGAAACCAATGCCAAAGTTAAATCAGAAGAGTGACATGATGAGATTTATGTTTGTGAATGAGTATTTTGCCATTATCAAGTTGAGTTTACCAATGGTGGGCAGGTGAATCTGTGCTCCTCCCAGTGGACTACACTGAGGATACCATAGCATCAGGCCAGGGTGTTACTGCCAGGTATGCAGGTTCTGTGTCTGCTCAGGAGGAAACATTGGGTAAACCAAGTTTGGAGTCATCTCTGCTCTTTAGATCTACCAAGGTTGTGAAACTGAGGGACAGTCTCAGAAACAGTTCCAGAAAAAGAAAACTGGACCTGAATAGAAAAAGATATTTTTCCTCCCAGTTGGGGCAGGTGGTGAAGTGAAATGAGTCTGCAGATTGGAATGTCAGGTAGAAATCATGTACTTCCTGATTTGGGGATTATGTGATGGTTACCTAGGAGAGTGTCCCTGCTTTGGGTAAAATATACTGGAGTATTTTGTGTGAAGTTGCAAATCTGGTACAGCAATAACCACTGGGGAATCTGAGAGAAAGGATAACAAGTACTTTGTACTGCTATTGCAAGTTTTCTTTTTTTGTTTTTCCCCAAGATGGAGTCTTGCTCTGTCCCCAAGATGGAGTCTTCCTCTGGTCAGGCTGGAGTGCAGTGGCAGGATCTCAGCTCATTGCAACCTACGTCTCCCTGGTTGAAGCAATTCTCCTGCCTCAGCCTCTCGAGTCCTGGGATTACAGGTGTGAGTCACCGGGCCCGGCTGCAAGTTTTTTACAAGTATGAAATTATTGGGAAGTAAACTACTTTTCAAAACAACCATGTCAACACTGTCTCAGTAAAGCAGAGACAATATCAAACGTTGTTATAGAGGCTAAGCCTGACCCAAATCCACATCAGCCAAAGCTATGAAACCAATTGCCCTTGTAAGAATCCAAATGTTATATTAGTATTAAGAGGCCAGTGCATAGCATGATGTTAGTGGCCATCACACCGTAGGCTTGGAGAAGAACCTTGAGGTATGGTGGAAACTGGGATTTTTGATTTTCCATTTTCCACATGAAGCCCTTCCTCTCCTGGATACTCTGAAGACTGACTGCCCCTCAGCAGTCACAGCTGCCAACAGGAAGAATTCACCATTGACATTGTCTCCAGTTGTCCCAAAGCGAGGCAGTGCACCCTTAGGTCTGGGCTGAGGAAAACGAAACTCTTGTTTTGAAGTGGGCTTGGTGCTGAACTCCTTAAGCGGAACACAGGGCGCCTCACGGGGTCAGAAAAGGAGGGTTCGCGCGCCCCCTGCTGGCCACAAGAGACAGTGCGAGATTCTCGGCACTCACTGTGTAGCGGTGGCCGTGCGCCCCTCCTGGCTGTCCTGCTGAATCAATTAAATTCACTGTGCAGCCTGTAATCCCAGCACTTTGGGAGACTGAGGGAGGCGGATCACCTGAGGTCAGGAGTTCGAGACCAGCCTGGCCAAGATGGTGCAACCCCATCTCTACTAAAAATACAAAATTAGCCGGGCTTGGTGGTAC
>NW_016108024.1:587725-594694 GCF_001604975.1 Cebus imitator
CAATTTCCCTGGGCTCAACTAAATATGGCAGAGGTAAGTTACCAGTACTCCTGATTAAAATATTGTGTCATTAGGTAGCATTTTTCAAAGTGAAAGAAAAAAAGAAAATTAAATGTACAGATTATTCAGTGCCATAATTTTGGAAATTCAAACTAAAATGGAGCCCAGTATCCTGGTCTTTAACAAAAATGCTGAAGGAACAAGTCATTTGAAATCATATGGAATGAAATGAACACAGATACAAACTTTACAATTTATGCAAAAATTTACTCAGAATAGCCCACAGACAAATTAAAAATGCAAAACTATAAAAATTCTAGAAGAAAACATAGGAGAAAATCTATGTGACCTTTGGTTTAACATACAATGCCAAGAGCTGATCCACACACAAAAGTTAATAATATGGATATTATATAACGTGTCGCGAGGGCCGTATCGCGGGTCTCTCCTTGCCGCAGTGCGCCAGAGCAGAGTACGAATCTGAGGCTGAGGGAGTCATGGCAGGACAGGCGTTTAGAAAGTTTCTCCCACTCTTTGACCGAGTGTTGGTTGAAAGGAGTGCTGCTGAAACTGTAACCAAAGGAGGCATTATACTTCCAGAAAAATCTCAAGGAAAAGTATTGCAAGCAACAGTAGTCGCTGTTGGATTGGGCTCTAAAGGAAAGGGTGGAGAGATTCAACCAGTTAGCGTGAAAGTTGGAGATAAAGTTCTTCTCCCAGAATATGGAGGCACCAAAGTAGTTCTAGATGACAAGGATTATTTCCTATTTAGAGATGGTGACATTCTTGGAAAGTATGTAGACTGAAATAAGTCACTACTGAAATGGCATCAATATGAAGCTGTCCATTCCACTGAAGTTCTGAAATCTTTCATCATGTAAATAATTTCCATATCTCTCTTTTATAATAAACTAATGATAACTGATGACATTTAGTGTCTCCAAAAATGTTATACATGTCTGTGAAAGATCATGTTCAAAGAATGAAAATACAAGCCACAGACAGGACAAAATATTTATAAAATACATATCTGAGAACAGACTTGTATTCAAAATACGCAAAGAACTCTCAAAACTCAAAAATAAGACAACCCAATTACAAACGGGTAAAGATATAAACAGACACCTCGCCAAAGAAGATAATGCAGATGAAAAATAATACAGAAAGATGCTCAATATCACGTATCATTAGAGAATTGCAAATTACAACAACAGTGAGATAGCACTGCTGGGCGTGGTGGCTCATGCCTGTAATCCTAACACTTTGGGAGGTCCAGTCGTGCAAATGACTTGAGGTCAGGGGTTCAACCTCAACATGGTGAACATGGCAAAACCCCGTCTCTACTAAAAATACAAAAATTATCTGGGCACGGTGGCACACACCTGTAATCCCAACTACTCTGGAGGCTGAGGCAGGAGAATTGCTTGAACCTGGAAGGCAGGGCTGCAGTGAGCTGAGATTGCACTACTGCACTCCAGCCTGGGCAACAGAGTGCGATTCAGTCTCAACAAACAAACAAACAATGGGATAGCACTGCACACCTGTTGGAACTGCTATCTATTAGATCTGCTAAACTAAAACAATGACAGACCATTGCTAGAGGAAAGACGGAAACTTTCATTCATTTCTTGTAGAATGCATAATGATACAGCCACTTTTGAAGATAGTGTGAGACGAATATGCCACTCAAAAATATGCCGTTTTTGGCATAAGGATTATTTTGAGCTGATTGTTTTGAGAAACTGCAGATGCAAGAGAAACTCTGAATACAGAGTAGAAGTTCCCCTTTTGTAAGGGAAATTTACAACTATAAAAAAAATCTTTATTTTCAAAGGTGTCTCCCCCTCAGTACCAAGAAAAGGATGACTAAATCATGAGAGATCCTTATCAATAGAGAAGACGTCAACTTAAATCTGCATAACAAACCTTACCCTTGTTTACTATCCTTTTCCTGGTTACCTCCCCATTACCACACCCTCCCAACACCCCTCTTTCTTTGTTTCAGTTGAACAAATTCATTTTTACTTATTTTACTTATTTTTCCTTGGGTGTCTCCCGTGTGTGTGTGTGTGTGTGTGTGTATGTGTGTTATGTTGTTGTCATTGTTTTGCAACAGGGTCTTGCTCTGTTGCCCAGGCTGGAGTGCAATGGCACAATCTCAGCTCACTGCAACCTCCGCCTCTTGGGTTCAAGCAGTTCTCCTGCCTCAACCTCTTGAGTAGCTGGGATTGCAGACGCCTGCCACCATGCCCAGTTAATTTTAAAATTTATTTTTATTTATTTATTTTTGAAACAGTATTTCCCTCTTGTTGCCCAGGCTGGAGTGCAATGGTGCCGATCTTGACTCACTGCAACCTCTGCCTCTTGGGTTCAAGCAGTTCTCCTGTGTCAGTCTCCTGAGTAGCTGGGATTACAGGAATGCAACACCACACTGGCTAATTTTGTATTTTTTAAGTAGAGATGTTTAAGGTTTCTCCATGTTTGTCAGGCTGGTCTCAAACTCCCGACCTCAGGTGATCCGCCTGCCTCGGCCTTCCAAAGTGTTGTGATTACAGGCGTGAGCCACCGCACCCAGCCATTTTTTAATTTTTAGTAGAGTTGGGGTTTCACCATGTTTACCAGGCTGGTCTCAAACTCCTGACCTCAAGTGATCAACCTGCCTTGGCCTCCCAAAGTGCTGGGATTACAGGCATGAGCCACTGCACCCAGCCTCCATGTGTATATTTTTAAAAAGTATTCAATTATACTTATTAAAGCATGTTAAGGAAGACTTTATTCAGGACCATTGTGATAGGTACAAGGACCACTGCAATGGGGTCTTGCAGTCGGGGAGAGAGATTGGGCTCAACTCCAAAAACAGCATGGGCCAGTGGTACTTTATAGCCAAGGACTAGGATGGAGGTCAGAGGATGGAAAATTACTAAGATGAAATCAGGGGTTAGGGGTAGCAACATTATAATGCCAGCTTACAGATGAGATGGACTCTGTGGCTGAGATGAGAGATTTGAGAGAAAATTAAGTGGTCACAGTGAGCCATGGTGGCTCACACCTATAATCTCAACAGCGCTGGAGGCTAAGGTGGGAGGATGGCTTGAGCCCACAAGTTCAAGACCAACCTGGGCAACACAGTGAGACCTTGTTTCTACAAAAAAAAAAAAAAAAAAAAAAAAAAAAATTACCCAGAGATGGCGGCACATACCTGTAGTCTTAGCTATGCACTCAGGAAGCTGTTGCAGGAGGATTGTTTTAACCCAGGAGTTCAGGCTGCAGTAAGCTATGATCATGCCACTGTACTCCGGCCTGGATGACAGAGTAAGACTCTATCTCTAAAAAGGAAAAAAGTTTAAGTCACCATAGCAAGGAAAAGGGTTTGGTCATGTACTCCTACATTGTTAAATACTATAAGGTTTGTTAATGCCATAAGGTTTTCCTTCCTACAATTAGGCGGGAACATGTTCTAGCAAAAGACTGCTCAACTGACCCCAGTGGACTGCCTGACACCAGCCAACTGGGATACCTCTGCCTTAAGGTTCCTGCGAGTGGCACCAACTGGACAGATCAACCTTACAAGAATTCTTCCTGATAAACAGCTAAAGACTCTAAACCAGTTCCAGCCAGTTTACAGAGACTGTGCACAAAATGTCTTTATGCCCTATAGTTCACCTTTTGATTTAAAAAGGCAAATTCCACCTTGTTGGAGTAGAAGGTATCTGAGTTATCAGTGGCAAATCCGTACAGATCTGCAGCATCTTCAATTCCTGCCTCCTTAGAAGAAAGAATTCAACTGAGGGGCATAAGGTAGAAAAAGAGACTGAGGCAAGTTTTAGAGCAGGATTGGAAGTTTATTTAAAAAGCTTTACAGCAGGAAAGAAAGGAAGTACACTTGGAAGAGACCCAAGCAAGCAACTTGAAGGACAAGTGCAGCATTTAATCTTGATACTAGGATTTTATATGCTGGCCCATCTTTGGCATCTTGTACCCCTTTCCCATGATTCTTTCCTTAGGATGGGCTGCCCACATGCAATGCCCTCCTTACGCTTGGGAAGTGATGCTTGGGAAGTGAGTGTGTGCATTGTGTTTAGGAAGTTGTATGCATGCCCATCTGAGGCTTTCTTCTCTTGCCTGGTGGAATACACTATTTTGTCTCTTAATGCACATGCCAAGGCTCACTCGCCCAACTCCTGAGATTTTATTGGAAGCCAATTACCAACCTCAAGTGTTTTTATCTGTTTGGGAAGTTGCCTCTCCCTGGCACTTGTGTTCAATTAATATTTTAGTGTGACAGCTGTGGACCATGAGGAGATTGTCTCTCTCTGGCACCGGCTGCCAAATTATCATTTTTAGAGAGGCAGTGTGGTAACTGCTGAGCCATCACCTGATGGTTGCCTGACATTCCTGGTGGGTTGGGAGGATAGCCTCCTCCTGCCCTACTTATTCCTAACTACCTGTAACAACCTTATTTTAATGTTAAAGCCCAATCCCAAAGTGAACATAATTAACATGTATATTACATATATGTTAACTCACTACACATGTGCTTGGCTTTCCCTGTAAATTTTATAGGCATTACCCAATTCTGAAGAATATACATGTAAGACAAGTCCTGGAAGGCTTAAATGCTGCTGTTTCCTTCTCTTCTGCAGAATGCGTGCACAGTTTCCCTGGAGGCTACATGCTTCAATCTGCAGATTGTTGCTCTGAAAATAAAAGTCTTCTCATTATTTCTTCCTCTGTAGATCTCATGGTCATTTTGTTAAAATTTCTGGTGATGAGAATAGAATCCAAAGTGGCCCCAAATTTCTTTTCCTCTACTGCCTCAATCAATACCTAGGGGCCAGCAAGGACCCTGTAAGGTCAGTTGTCTTCTGGCCAGGGTGGACAAGAGTTGAGTAAGCACTCTTGGATCCGAGATCTCCTCAACTTTTAGGCTGAGATCTGGGAGGCTTTATTTTCTTTAAATAGGGTCAATCCATCTGGTTTGCAGGTAGACCTAACGCTTGTGTTCTAAGCAGAAACACCTGCTCTATGGTCACACTCTAAAGTTGACTTAATTTTTTTTTCTTTGAGATAGAGTTTTGCTCTTGGCTCTTGTTGCCCAGGCTGGGATACAGTTGTGCGATCTCAGCTCACTGCAACCTCTGCCTCCCGGGTTCAAGCAATTCTCCTGTCTCAACCTCCTGAGCAGCTGGGATTACAGGCATCTGCTACCATGTCTGGCTAATTTTTTATATTTTTAGTAAAGACAGAGTTTCATCATGTTGGCCAGGCTGGTCTTAGAACTCCTGACCTCGGGTGATCCACCCACCTTGGTCTCCCCAAGTGCTGGGATTACAGGCATATGCCACTGCGCCTGGCCTAAAGTTGACTTTTTAGGTGAGTGCTATGGGTAATTCACCCACTAAAGTAATGATCACTGGCCAGCCACCATTGGGAACTACAGCAACCCATATGTTTAAAATTATGGGAAAAACTCTTGTGAATGTTTAGGATCCTGGATGCAAATAACCCAGGATGACTCAAGGCTTTGCTGGCAACAATGGGGAACTTTTGATATACCTAAATTAGTCTATCTACATGCACAATTAGAGCAGAGAGAATTTTGGACCTCTCAAAGGCAATGGGAAGCCTTTTTCAACTGGTATTATGAAAGCTCTAAAAATATAGTTAGAAATAATGAATAAGACCTACTATTTGATAGCACAATAGGATGCCTATAGTCAATAATAACTTAATTGTGTGTTTAAAAATAAAGATTATAGTTGGGTTGTTTGTAATTCAAAGGATAAAAGGATAAATGCTTGATGGGATAGATGCCCCATTGTCCCTGATGTTTGTATTTCAAATTGCATGCCTGTGTCAAAACATCTCATGTACCCCATAAAGTTATATACCTACTATGTATATATTTTTTAAATAAAAAAAAAAGAAATGGAGTCTCTAGTTACCTTCTTAAAAGAGACTAATTCAAAACTTAATCAGTGTCTTCAAAAGCTTGAAAATTAACATCAGACCCTAAATCTAAAACTGAAAAGAACTCTACCCTCTTGTTTTCTTCCTTGTACTCTGTTAAGGCCACTTCCACCTTACTCCCTCTGGCTGTCACTCTCTTCTCTTTCTGAATCGCCTTTCTTCTCATTGCCTTCCAGTCTGGAACTGCCCTCTCTGTTGACTCTGCAACCCCATTGGGTGCACCTTTTAAAGTGATTGATAACTCTACGGGCAGTCACACTACCTCTTTCTACAGACTTGCTGTAGTTCAAACATCATTTCTACTTGATTACAAATGTGTGCCAGCTAGGACTTCCTGATGTCTACCAGTTAATCCACATACCAGTGGGAAATACCTTAACACAAGAATAGATGTATTTATCTAACTGAGATAGGCCCTAAGAAGATTTCATCTTACTGGGGAAACAGCCTACAAGACAGTGAGAAAATTCAGTGAGAAAAGCTTAACTAAATTGGTTAAGTCCATTAATCCTACCAGGAGGAAATCAAAGACCCAAAGAAGGTCAGAGTTGAAATGGTGAACTTCAGGTCCAGTGATTTTTCAAACTGTGCTTTGTGAATCTTTGGAAGATTTACAGAGGCACTGCAAAGTTCACTGAATATCTGGGAAAATAATAGATTGTGGAGTGTTGGGCCTTTCTTCCTTCTCTTCAATCAGAATAATGGTTTTAATATTGAAAAAAATGATTCTGTTGTTTGAAATTTAAAGCAGTTTTTTTTTTTAAGTTATGTCAAATTAAGACTTACACTTCTGGAAAGAGTGATTATATGTATTTTTTCTTGTTCCTCCCATGAAGAACGGCTTAAAATGCTGAATATTTCATATAAAACAAACCTAAAATGATTCTGAAAGGTGGAGAGAAAAGAGCAGACCAGCTAAAAACCTCAGAACTTAAGTATTGATTCACCTGAGGTAAGTGCCCTGTTTTATTTTTTTTTATTTTTTTTATTTTTTTTTTT
>NW_016108024.1:594730-598795 GCF_001604975.1 Cebus imitator
GATACAGACATTAAAAAGCCCAATAAAGTCTTGCTCTCTCTAGCCAAATAACCAAGAAAGGGGCAGCCTAGCAAAACAGAAAACTTTTACACAATAGCCACTCTATTCTAGCCAAACACCATGGAAAAAAATGTGATTCCACTCCCACCCCAGGCAGCAAAAGTGAGGTAGAAAGCCTAGATATCCACTTTCATCTTCCTGTAACAAACAACCCTTCCTTTCCATCACCAGGGTACTATTACAGAAGTGAAATCGCCACTGAAAAATTATAACTGAGACAGTAAAAGGGATCCAACCTGACCAACTCCATCTTACTTCTAACCACCAAGCTGTCCTTGTTCATTCCTGGGTGCAGGCCAAAGTAACTTTGGGAGGAACTTAGTTTATAGCTTATACTTTGAAACATGATAACAGCTCTTTTTCAAAACAAACCCCCTTCTTGCCTGGAGACGAGACTGCCTTTGTAGGACTAACAAATTAGCCAAAAGATTAGAAATTATGATTTAGGAGCCATGCAACTGGAGGCTACAAGATTCTGACCCTCCCTAAATTGATCCTGGGATAACATCACTATTGTAAAATCTAAGATCAGTGCTTGAGATATTTTGCACTTGATGGATCAGCTCATCCCACCCAGATCAATAAACTGGCTCATCTGATCTTGTGACCCCCAGCTCCCAGGAACTGACCCAGAGGACAGTTTCAACTCCCTATGGTTTCATCTTCAAGCCAACCAATCAGCACTCCTGACTCACTGGCCCCTACCCACCAAATTATCCTTAAAAACTCCAATCCCCAAATGCTCGGGGAGACTGATTTGAGCAATAACAAAACTCCAGTCTCCTGCACAGCCAGTTCTACATGAATTACTCTTTCTCTATTGCAATTTCTCTATCTTGATATATTGGCTCTGTCTAGGCAGCAGGTAGGTGAACTCATTGTACAGTTACAAAAGACTATTTAGAGAGTCCAGACTTTCATCCCAGCCAAAATTATAACAGTGAGAAAATTATGACAGAGGAATAGATCTCATCTAATGAACTCCATCTTGCCTTTAACCTCCAAACTTCATTCCTGGGTGTGGGCCAAGCTAACTTTGGGAGAAATTTATAGTTTAAATGACAATAACCCTTTGCCAAACTAACGAGCTTTATAAAACTAACAAAAGTCCACAAAATTAGAATTAGGAAAGGACCCTGAATTCTACTAAGATGTAGGTTTAGTTCAATGATTGCAAGCCATTGTTTTGGAGGTCACAAGATTTGTAACTTCCCTGCTTACTCCTGCAAATAATATTACTGTTGAAGAACCTAAGATTGGTCTTTTGTCTTTTCAGACTTTTGCATTTCTGATGACCAGATGACTTCACTCGGATCTGCAACACATGACTGAACTGGTCCTGTGGCCCCCACCCAGAAGCAGACTCAGTGACAAAGGACCATTTTCCACACTCCTATAATTGCATCCCCAACTAATCAGCAGTACCCAATGCCTAGCCCCTTGCCTGCCAAACTATTTTTTCAAAACCCTAGCCTGTAAATTTTGGGAGAGGCTGATTTGAGTAGTAATAAAACTCTGGTCTCCCATTTAGGTGATTCTACATGTTTTAAAGTATTTCTGTATTGTAATTCCTCTCAGTTGATAAATTGACTCTATCTGGACAGCAGGCAAGATGAACCTGTCAGGTGGTTACAAATTTGGGGGCTCATCTGGGTTAGCCCTTTCAGGTACCACCCACAGTTTGGCAGCCCCTCACTGGCAATGGATCCAGAGGCCAGTCCAAGTATCTGCTTAGCTCTCTTGGACTAAGGGCTACCTCTGGTGCTGTCTCTACCAGTGTGGTGCTGTTGACTGTAATGCATGAATCCAATTGCAATGAGGAAATAGTTCCTGGAAGATGTCTTTTAACCTGACTTGATGAGTATTCCAAAATACAACATACTGAGACACCAGCTGGGGCAACCAAGGGAGGGCTGGCATCAACCCTCCCCTAACTCCAGGCTACACAGCCTGTAGCTCCAAAAGAGATCCCTTCATTCTGCTTAAGGAGAGGAGCAGGAAAAGTGGTGAGGAGAGAAGAGCGAAGAGTGGAGAGGACTTTATATTGCATCTTGGATGCCAGCTCAGCAACAGCAGGATAGGGTACCAGTCAGAGACCTCCATTCCAGGACCTAGCTACAAAACGACATTTATAGACACACCTTGGGCCAGAAGGGAACCCACTGCCCCGAAGGAAAGAACCCAATCCTGCCAGCCCTCATCACCTGCTAACTGAAGAGCCCTTGGGCCTTGAATAACCACTTGCGATACCTAGGTACTACATCGAGGGCCTTGGGTGAGCCTGAGACTTGCTGGCTTCAGGTGAGACTCTGCACATTATCAGTTATAGTGCTATGGGCAAAACTCCTTCTGCTTGAGAAAAGCAGATGGAAAAGTAAAGGGGACTTTGTCTTGTGCTTTAGATACCAGCACAGCCACAGGGGCTTAGAGCAAAAAGCAGGTCCTAGGAGTCCCTGATTCCAGGACTTGACTCGGATGGTATTTCTGGACCTGCCTTGGGCCAGAAAGGAGCCCACTTCCCTGGAGGGTGACTTCCAGGCCAGGCAGCATTCACGACAACCTGACATAAGAGACCTTGGGCATTAAGGGAACATTGGCAGCAGTCTGGCAGTACTCCCCATGGCCTGGGGTGTCAGTGGTTAGAGTGTGTGATTATTCTGTCTTTAGAAAGGGGAGGGAAGAGTGGGAAAGTCTGAGTTGTGTGGTTTGAGTACCAGCTCATCTTCAATAGAGTAGAACACCACATAGACTTCTAAGGTTTTTGACTCTAGTCCCTAACTTCCAGACAGCACTGGAAGATCTGGACCCACCTGGGTGTTAGGGGACCTTGCCATCACCCTGAAGGAAAGGACATAGGCCTGACTAGCTTTGCCACCTACTGATTGTAGAGCCCCAGGGCCTTGAGCAAACATAGGCAGTAGTCAGGGAGTGGTTATAGCAGACCTTGGGTGAGATCTAGTGCTGTGCTGGCTTCAGGTCTGACCCGGTGCAGTCACAGTGGTGGTGGCCACATGGGTGCTTGTGTCACTCCATCCCCAGCTTTAGGTGGCTCAGAACAGAGAGAGACTCTATGTTTGCTAGAAAGTAAGGGAAGGAAACAAGAATGTCTACCTGGTAACCCAAAGAATTCTCACAGATCTGGTCTAAGACTATCAAGATGTCTTTCAGACTACCTCTACAAGTCTGAAAGAACCACAGTGTTACTAGGCTTGGGGTTGCCTCTAAAGCAGATAAAGCTTAGAACACAATACTTAAGTCCTTTGAAATATCTGAAAAACCATCCCAAAAAGAACAGCTAAAAAATAAGCCCAGACAGTAAAGACTACAATAAATAGCTAACCTTTGAATGCCCAGACACTGAAGGACATCTACTAGCATCACCACCATCCAGGAAAACATGACCTCACTAAATGAACTAAATAAGGCACCAAGTACTAATCCTGGAGAATCGGAGAGGTGTGACCTCGAACCAAAAAACATACAAAGGATACACAAAAAATGAAAAATACACTGTCTGGGCAAACAAAACATACCATCAAAGAAAATCACTTTCAGTAAAAGGAAGGCATAAAGGGGAGAAAGAAGGAAGAAAAGACCATTAAGCAATCAGAAAACAAATAACAAAATGGTAAGAGTAAGTACTTACTTATCAATAATAACACTGAATATAAATAGACTAAACTCTCCCATCAAAATACATAGAGTAGCTGAATGGATGAAAAAACAAGACCTATTAATCTATTGCCTAAAAGAAACACACTTCACCTGTAAAGACACACTAGGGCTGGGTGCTGTGGCTCACACCTGTAATCCCAGCACTTTGGGAGGCCAAGGTGGGTGGATGACCTGAGGCCAGGGGTTTGAGACTGGCCTGACCAACATGGAGAAACCCTGTGTCTACTAAAAATACAAAATTAGCCAGGTGTGGTGGCACATGCCTGTAGTCCCAGCTACTTGGGAGGCTGATGCAGAAGAATCACTTGAACCAGGGAGGCGGAGATTGCA
>NW_016108024.1:598895-604771 GCF_001604975.1 Cebus imitator
CAGGAGTCACTGTACTTATATAAGACAAAAGAGACTTCAAGAAAAATCTATAAGAAGAGACAAAGAAGATCACTATATAATAATAAAGGGGTCAGTTCAGCAAGAGGACATAACAATTGTAAATAATATGCAATCAACACTGGGGCACCCAGATATATAAAGCAAATACTATTAGTGCTAAGGGGTTAGGTATGCCCCAACACAATAATTGCTGGAGACTCCAACACTGTACTCTCAGCATTGGACAGATTTTTTAGACAGAAAATCAACAAAGAAGCATCAGACTTAATCTGCACTACAGACCAAATGGATCTAATAGATATTTACAAAACATTCAATCTAAGAGGTAAAGAGTACACATTCTTTTCCTCAGCACATGGATTATTCTTAAAGATAGACCATATATTAGGTCACAAAACAAGTCTTAAAACATTTATAAAATTGAAATAATATTAAGCATCTTCTCTGACCACAATGGAATACAACTAGAAATTTTAAAAAGCAAAATTTTGGCAACTATACAAATACATGGCAATTAAACAATATGCTCCTGAATGAACAGTGAGTCAATGAAGAAGTTAAGAAGGAAATTGAAAAATTTCTTGAAACATTTAATAATGAAAACACAACACAGCAAAACCTATGGGATACAGCAAAACCAGTACTCGGAGGGAAGTCTATAGCTATAAGTACCTATAACAAAAAAGAGGAAGAACTTCAAATAAACAATCTAATAATGCCTCTTAAAGGACTAGAAAAGCAAGAGCAAATCAAAGCCAAAATTAGTAAAAGAAAAGAAATAATAAAGATCAGAGGAGAAATAGCTGAAATTGAAATGAAAATAATATAAATGATCAATGAAACAAAAAACTGATTTTTTAGAAAAGTTAAAACAAAACTGACAAACCTTTAGCCAGACTAATTCAGAAAAAGAAGGAGAAAATCCCAATACATTAAATCAGGAATGAAAAAGAAGATATTACAACTGATAATACAGAAATTCAAAGGATCATTAGTGGCTACTGAGAGTAACTACATGCCAATAAATTGGAAAATCTAGAAAAAATGGACAAATTTCTAGGTACATACAACCTACCAATATTATAAATGAAAGAAATGCAAATCCTGAACAAACCAATAACAAGTAATGAGAACAAAGCCATAATAAAAAGTCTCCTAGTAAAGAAAAACTTGGAACCCAATGGCTTCACTGTTGTATTCCACAGAACATTTAAAGAATAACTAATATCAAATCCTACCTATTTTGAAAAGTAGAGGAGGAGGGAATCCTTCCAAACTCATTCTACAAGGCCAATATTGCCCTGATATCCAAACCAGACAAAGACATATTAAAAAAAAATCTACAGGCCAATATCTCTAACGAATATTGATGCAAAAATCTTCAACAAAATATTAGCTAACTGAGTTCAACAATACATTAAAAAGATCATTCATCCTGACCAAGTAAGATTTATCCCAGATAAGGTTCAACATACACAAATAAATCAATGTGATACATCATATAGACAGAATAAAGGGTAAAAATCATATGATCATTTCAATGGATGCTGAAAAAGCATTTGATAAAATTCAACATTCTTTTAATAAAAACCCTTAAAAAAAAAACCCTAAAAAAATTTGGGATAGAAAGAACATACCTAAACATAATAAAAGCTATATACAACAGACCCACAGCTAGTATCATACCACATGGGAAAAAACTGAAAGCCTTTCATCTAAGATCTGGAACATGACAAGGATGCCCACTGTCACAACTGTTATTCAACATAGTGCTAGAAGTCTTAGCTAGAACAATCAGACAAGAGAAACATATAACGTCATCCAAATTGGAAAAGGGAACATCAAAGTATCCTTGTTTACTAATATGATCTTATATTTGGAAAATCTAAAGACTCCAGAAGAAAACTGTTAGAACTGATAAACAAATTCAGTAATGTTGCAGGATACAAAATCAACAAACAAAAATCAGTAACATTTCTATATGTCAACAGTGAACAATCTGAAAAAGAAATTTAAAAAATCAATCCCATTGACAATAAAATTAAACACCTAGGAATTAACTTAACCAAAGAAATGAAAGATCTCTGCAATGAAAACTATAAAACACTATGGAAGAAATTGAAGAAGACACAAGAAAATGGAAAGATATTCCATGTTAATGGATTGGAAGAATCAATATTGTTAAAATGTCCATACTACCCAAAGCAATCTACAGATTAAATACAATCCCTATCAAAATACCAATGACATTCTTCAAATAAACAAACAAAAAAAATCCTAAAATTTATATGGACCCACAAAAGACCCAGAATAGCCAAAGTTATTCTGAGCAAAAAGAACAAAACAGAAACAATCACATTACCTGACTTTGAATATACTATATAGTAACCAAAATGGCATGGTACTGGCTTAAAAACAGACACAGATCAGTGGAATAGAATGCAGAACCCAGAGATAAATCCATACATCTATAGGGTGCTCATTTTTGAAAAAGGTGCTAAGAACATACATTAGGGAAAGGACAGTCTTTTCAATCAAAGATGCTGGGGAAACTGAATATCCATTTGCCAAAGAATGAAACTAGACCCTTATCTCTCACTATGTACAAAAATCAAATCAAAGTGGATTAAACATTTAAATGTAAGACCTCAATCTATGAAACTACTACAAGAAAACATTGGGAAAAATCTCCAGGACGTTATCCTAGGCAAAAATTTCTTGAGTAATACCTCACAAGCACAGGCAACCAAAGCAGAAATGGAAAAATGGGATCACATCAAATTAAAAGGCTCTGCACAGTAAAGGAAACAACCAACAAAGTGAAGAGACAACCCACAGAATGGGAGAAAATATTTACAAACTACCCATCTGACAAAGGATTAATAAGCACAATATATAAGAAGTCCAAACAACTCTATAGGAAAAATTCTAATAATCCAATTAAAAATGGGCAATAGGTTTGAATAGACATTTCTCAAAAGAAGACATACCAATGGCAAACTGGCATATGAAAAGGTGCTCAACATCATTGATCATGAGAGAAACGCAAATCAAACGTACAACGAGATATCATCTCACCCCAGTTAAAATGACTTTTATCCAAAAGATAGGTAACAACAAATACTAGAGAGGATATGGAACTCTCATAAACTGTTGGTGGGACTGTAAATTAATACAACCACTATGGAGAACAATTTGGATGTTCCTCAAAAAAAGTTAAAATAGAGCTACCATGTGATCAAGCAATCCCACTGCTGGTAATTTACCCAAAAGAAAAGAAATCAGTGTATTGAAGAGATATCTACATGCCCATATTTGTTGCAGTAGTATTCACAATAGCTTAGATTTGGAAGCAACCTAAGTGTTGATCAACACATGAATGAATAAAGAAATGTGTTATACATACACAATGGAGTACTATTCAGCCTTAAAACAATGAAATACAGTCATTTTCAACAGCATGGATGGAACTGGAGATCATTATGTTAAGTTAAATAAGTCAGGCACATAAGACAAACATCTCATTTTCTAACATATTTGTGGTGTCCAAAAATCAAAATAATTGAAGTCAAGGAGATGGAGAGTGAAAAGATGGTTACCAGAGGCTAGGAAGCATAGTGGGGATGTTTAATGAGTACAAAAAAATAGAATGTATGAATAAAATCTAGTATTTGGTAGGGTCACTATTGTCAAAATAATTTAATTGTACATTTTACAAGAACTAAAAGAGTATAATTGGATTGCTTGAAACACAAGGATAAATGTATGAGGGGATGGATACCGCATTTTCCATGATGTTATTATTATGTATTGCATGGCTATATCAAAATGTCTCCCATACCCCATAAATATGTACTTCTAATATATACCCTCATAAATTAAAAAGAAAAAAAAAATTTTAAGCTCCTTGAAAAGGAAGCTCCCCCAAGAGAAAAACCTATGTGGAGTCATTGGAAAATTTAGTCAAACATTCAGAGTTAACAGAAATTTTATACAATCACTTCCACAAAACATAAAAGTAGGAAATCACTTTCCAATTGATTTTATTAGGTCAGTATTACCTTGATACTAAAACCAAACAAAGACAGTACAAAAAAGAGAGAAACATAGACCAATATACCTTATAAATATAGATGTAAAATTCTTCAGAAAATATTAGCAAACCAAATCCAATAATGTATAAAAAGAATCACACACCATGACCAACTGGAATTTATTCCAAGTATGCAAGGTTGGCTTAATATTTGAAGCTCACTCAATGTAACAAACCATATCAACAAGTTAAGGATCCTATGATCTTTTTCCAATTATGTGATCCTACCAATTGATGCAGAAGAGCCATTCGACCAAATCCAACACCCATTCATGATTAAAAAAAAAAAAAAACAACCAGAGAAAAAAGTTATCCAAGATGGCCAAATAAGAACACCTCTGGAGTGCAGTTCCTAGCAAAAACCATGCAGAGGGTGAGTGATCAGTGCATTTCCAAACGAGTTTTCACTGCCCACAGACCAGGAGATTCCCAGGCTGAAAAGCACCATCAGTTTCCACCTCAGGTGTTTCAGCCAGCACTGCGGATTTCCACACAAAAACTCACACAAATCTGGGCAGCCATCTCAACTGGTGCCTGGAATGCCTGGGAGACAGAGCCGCCCATTCAACTGAAAGGGAGGGGGCTGAAACAGGGGGCCAGGTGATCTGGCTCAGCAGGTCCAACCCCCACAAAACCAGCAATCTGAAACACTCTGGATTGAGAGTTTTGCAGCAAGTGCAGCTGGACCTGGGACAGTCCAGTTTGGTTGGGGGAAGGGCGTCCACCACTACCGAGGCAGTACACCACTACCAAGGCAGTTCTAACTGTACCTTTGAAAACAAAACCACAAGGGAAGTTTACACAGCAGCTGGGCAGAGCCTGCAGCAGCTCAGCAAAACCTCTGCTGACAGACTGACAGACTACCTCCTTGTTGGGCAGGGCATCTCTGAAAAAAGGCAGCAGCATGTCAGGAACTTACAAATAAAGCCCCACCTTCCTAGGACAGAGTACCTGGGAAAAAAGGCGGTTATGAGTTCTGCTGCAGCAGACTTAAATGTCCCTGTCCAGCAGTTCTGCACTGAACAACGGAGCTCCCAGCACAGCACTTGAGCTCCTATAAGACACAGACTGTCTTTTCAAGCAACTTCCAGACTCCTATATATCCAAAGAGATACATCATAAAGGAGAGCTCAGGCTGACATCTTGCCAGTACCCGTTAGGGATGAAGAAAACAGAATAAACCAGCAGCAACCCTTACTGTTCGATATCCCCCATGGGTGATTGCCAGACAAGCGGGGTCTTGAGTGGACCTCCAGCAGTCCTGCAGCAGAGGGGCCTTACTGTTAGAAGGAAAACTAAAAAATAGAAAGAAACAGCTTCAACATCAACAAAAAGGATGTCCACTCAGAAACCCCATCTGAAAGTCACCATCTACAATGATCACAGGTAGATAAATCCATGAAGATGGGAAGAAACCAGTGCAAAAACGATGAAAACACCAAATTCCAGAAAGCCTCTCCTCCTCCAAGGGATCACAACTCCTCACCAGCAAGGGAACAAAGCTGGACGGAGAATGAATCTGATGAACTGAGAGAAAGAGGCTTCAGACGGTGGGTAATAGCAAACTTCTCTGAGCTAAAAGAACATGTGCTAACCCAATTCAAAGAAACTAAGAGCCTTGAAAAAAGATTAGATGAGGGCCGGGCGCAGTGGCTCAAGCCTGTAATCCCAGCACTTTGGGAGGCCGAGGCGGGTGGATCACGAGGTCAAGAGATCGGGACCATCCTGGTCAACATGGTGAAACCCCGTCTCTACTAAAAAT
>NW_016108024.1:604941-615269 GCF_001604975.1 Cebus imitator
TGCTAACTAGAATAAACAGCTTAGAGAAGAATACAAATGACTTGATGGGGCTGAAAAACACAGCACGAGAACTTTGTGAAGCATATGAAAGTTTCAATAGCCAAATCTACCAAGCAGAAGAAATGATATCCGAGATTGAAGATCAACTCAATGAAATGAGAAGGCAAGATTAGAGAAAAAAGAGTGAAAAGGAATGAACAAAGCCTTCGAGAAATATAAGACTATGTGAAAAGACCTAATTTACCTTTGATAAGTGTACCTGAATGTGATGGAGAGAATGAATCCAAGCTGGAAAACACTCTTCAGGATATTATCCAGGAGAACTTCCCCAACCTAGCAAGGCAGCCCAACATTCAAGTCCAGGGAATACAGAGAACACCACAAAGATATTCCTCAAGAAGAGCAACCCCAAGGCACATAATCGTCAGATTCACCGGGGTTGAAGTGAAGGAAAAAATGCTAAGGGCAGCCAGAGAGAAAGGTCAGGTTACCCACAAAGGGAAGTCCATCAGACTCACAGCAGATCTGTCGGCAGAAACCCTACTAGTCAGAAGAGAGTGGGGGCCAATATTCAACATCCATAAAGAAAAGAACTTTCAACCAAGAATTTCATATCCAGCCAAACTAAGCTTCATAAGCAAAGGAGAAATAAAATCCTTTACTGAGAAGCAATTGCTAAGAGATTTCATCACCACCAGGCCTGCCTTACAAGAGCTCCTGAAAGAAGCACTCAACATGGAAAGGAACAACCGGTACCAGTCACTCCAAAAACATACCAAATGGTAAAGACCATTGACACAATGAAGAAACTGTGTCAACTAATGGGCAAAACATCCATCTAGTATCAAAATGGCAGGCTCAAATTCACACATAACAATATTAACCTTAAATGTAAATGGGATAAATGCCCCAATCAAAACACACAGATTGGCAAATTGGATAAAAAGTCAAGATCCATCAGTGTATTTTATTCAGGAAACCCATCTCACATGCAGGGACACACATAGGCTAAAAATAAAGGGATTGAGGAAGATTTACCAAGCAAATGGGGAGAAAAAAAAGCAGGAGTTACAATCCTAGTCTCTGATAAAATGGACTTTAAACCAACAAAGATCAAAAGAGACAAAGAAGGGCAATACATGATGGTAAAAGGATCAAGGCAACAAGAAGAGCTAATAATCCTAAATATATACACACCCAATACAGGAGCACCCAGATACATAAAGCAAGTTCTTAATGACCTACAAAGAGCCTTAGACTCCCACACAATAATGGTAGGAGACTTTAACACTCCACTGTCAGTATTAGACAGAACAATGAGACAGAAAATTAACAAGGATATCCAGGACTTGAACTCAGATCTGGACCAAGCAAACTTAATAGACATCTACAGAACTCTCCATCCCAAATCCACAGAATATACATTCTTCTCAGCACCACATCTCACCTACTCTAAAATTGACCACATAATTGGAAGTAAATCACTCCTCAGCAAACACCAAATAATGAAATCATAACAAACAGTCTCTCAGACCACAGTGCAATCAAATTAGAACTCAGGATTAAGAAACTAACTCAGAACTGCATAACTTCATGGAAACTGAACAACTGGCTCCTGAATGTTGACTGTATAAACAATGAAATGAAGGCAAAAATAAAGATGTTCTTCAAAACCAATGAGAACAAAGACACAATGTACCAGAATCTCTGGGACACATTTAAAGCAATGTCTACAGGGAAATTTATAGCAATAAATGCCCACATGAGAAGCGAGGAAAGATAGAAAATCAACACCCTATCATCAAAATTGAAAGAGCTGGAGGAGCAAGATCAAAAAAACTCAAAGTCTAGCAGAAGACAAGAAATAACTAAGATCAGAGCAGAACTGAAGGAGATAGAGACACAAAAAACCCTTCAAAAAATCAATAAATCCAGGAGCTGGTTTTTTGAAAAGATCAACAAAATAGACAGACCTCTAGCCAGATTAATTAAAAAAAAAAAGAGAGAGAGAGAGAGAGAAGACTCATATACATGCAGTAACAAACTATAAAGGGGATATCACCACCAATTCCACAGAAATACAAACTACCATCAGAGATTACTACAACTAGTAAACCTGGAAGCAATGGGTAAATTCCTGGACACTTGCACACTCCCAAGCCTAAACCAGGAAGAAGCTGAAACCTTGAATAGACCAATAACAAGGGCTGAAGTTGAGGCAGCAATTAATAGCCTACCACCGCAAAAAAGCCCAGG
Organism: Cebus imitator; assembly: GCF_001604975.1. Taxonomy (NCBI): domain Eukaryota; kingdom Metazoa; phylum Chordata; class Mammalia; order Primates; family Cebidae; genus Cebus; species Cebus imitator. Next base: position 607,198 of record NW_016108024.1, read on the forward strand.
TCTAGATGGGTTCACAGCCAAATTCTACCAGACATACAACGATGAGCTGATACCATTTCTTCTGAAACTATTCCAAAAAATATAAAAAGAGGGAATCCTTCCCAAATCATTTTATGAGACCAACATCATCCTGATACCAAAACCTGGCAGAGACTCAACAAAAAAATGAAAATTTGAAGCCAATAGCCATGATGAACATAGATGCAAAAATCTTCAATAAGATACTGCCAAACCGATTGCCTCAGCACATCAAAAAGCTTATCCATCATGATCAAGTAGGCTTCATCCCAGGGATGCAAGGCTAGTTCAACAACATACACAAGTCCATAAACATAATCCACTGCATAAACAAAACCAAAGACAAAAACCACATGATTATCTCAATAGATGCAGTGAAGGCCTTCGACAAAATTCAACAGCCCTTTATGCTAAAAACTCTCAATAAACTAGGTAGCGAAGGAAAGTATCTCAAAATAATAAATACTATTTACAACAAACCCACAGCCAATATCATACTGAATGGGCAAAAACTGGAGGCATTCCTTTTGAAATCTGGCACTAGACAAGGAGGCCCTCTCTCACCACTCCTATTCAATACAGTATTGGGAGTTCTAGCCAGAGCAATTAGGCAAGAAAAATAAATAAAGCATATTCAATTAGGAAAGGAGGAAGTCAACTTGTCTCTATTTGCAGATGACATGACTGTATATTTAGAAGACCCCATCATCTCAGCCCAAAATCTCCTTAAACTGATAAGCAACTTCAGCAAAGTCTCAGGATACAAAATCAACATTCAAGAATCACAAGCATTCCTATACGCCAATAACAGACTAACAAAGAGCCAAATCAAGAGCAAACTCCTATTCACAACTGCTACAAAGAGAATAAAATACCTAGGAATACAACTAACAAAGGATATAAAGGACTTATTCAAGGAGAACTACAAACCACTGGTCAAGGAAATAAGAGAGGACACAAACAGATAGAAAAACATTCCATGCTCATGGCTAGGAAGAATCAATATTGTGGAAATGGTCTTACTGAGCAAAGTAATTTATAGATTCAGTGCTATGCCCATTAAGCTACCAATGACCTTCTTCACAGAACTGGAAAAAACTACCTTAAACTTCATATGGAACCAAAAGAGAGCCCACATAACCAAGACAATCCTAAGCAAAAAGAACAAAGCTGGAGGCATCATGCTACCTGACTTCAAACTATGCTACAAGGCTACAGTAATCAAAACAGCATGGTACTGGTACCAAAACAGAGATATAGACCAATGGAACAGAACAGAGGCCTTGGAGGCAACGTCACACATTTACAACCATCTGATCTTTGACAAACTGGACAAAAACAAGCAATGGGGAAAGGAGTCCCTGTTTAGTAAATGGTGTTGGGAAATTGGCTAGCCATGTGCAGAAAGCAGAAGCTGAACCCCTTCTTGACACCTTACACTAAAATTAACTCCAGATGGATTAAAGACTTAAACATAAGACCTAACACCATAAAAACCCTAGAAGAACACTTAGGCAATACCATTCAGGACATAGGCATAGGCAAGGACTTCATGACTGAAACACCAAAAGTATTGGCAACAAAATCCAAAATAGCCAAATGGGACTGAATTAAACTCCAGAGCTTCTGTACAGCAAAAGAAACAATCATTAGAGTGAACCGGCAACCAACAGAATGGGAAAAAATGTTTACAATCTACCCATCTGACAAAGGGCTAATATCCAGAATCTACAAAGAACTAAAACAGATTTACAAGAAAAAAAAAAAAAAAAAGAACCCATTTGAAAGTGGGCGAAGGATATGAACAGATACTTTTCAAAAGAAGATACATATGAGGCCAACAAACATATGAAAAAATGCTCATCATCACTGGTCATTAGAGAAATGCAAATCAAAACCACATTGAGATATCAACTCATGCTGGTTAGAATGGCCATCATTAAAAAATCTGGAGACAACAGATACTAGAGAGGATGTGGAGAAATAGGAATATTTTTACACTGCTGGTGGGAGTGTAAGTTAGTTCAACCATTGTGGAAGACAGTGTGAAGCTTCCTCAAGGACCTAGAAATAGAAATTCCATTTGACCCAGGAATCCCATTACTGGGTATATACCCAAAGGATTACAAATCGTTCTATTATACAGACACATACACACGTATGTTTATTGCAGCACTGTCTACAACAGCAAAGACCTGGAACCAACCCAAATGCCCATCGATGATAGACTGGGCAAAGAAAATGTGGCACATATACACCATGGAATAATATGCAGCCATTAAAAACATGAGTTTGTGTCCTTTATAGGGACATGGATGAATCTGGAAACCATCATTCTTGGCAAACTGACACAGGAACAGAAAAACAAACACCATATATTCTCACTCATAGGTGTGTGTTGAACAACGAGAACACATGGACACAGGGAGGTAAGCATCACACACTGGGGTCTCTTGGAGGGGTGAGGGGAGGGACAGTGGGGGATGGGGAGGCTGGGGAGGGATAACATGGGGAGAAATGCCAGATATAGGTGATGGGGGGATGGAGGCAGCAAACCACATTGCCATATATGTACCTATGCAACAATACTGCATGATCTGCACATGTACCCCAGAACCTAAAGTACAATTTAAAAAAACAAAACAAAACAACCAAACAACTCTCAGCAAGTTAGGAATGAAGGGAGACTACTTCCACATGATAAAGAGCATCAGAGCATCTACAAATACAAATCCACTCTCACCACTCTTATGTACACAGTATTGGAAGTTCTAGCCAATACAAGAAGGCAAGGAATATAAATAAATTATATATAGGTTGGAAAGGAATAAATAAAACTGTTTATTTGCTGGTGACATGATTGTCTGCATAGAAAATGCCCAGAAATACACCAAAACCTTATAGAACTAGTAAGTTTAGCCTCAGTATATAATACAACACACCAACACACAAAAATCAATCACATTTATATAAACTATCAATGATTATGCAGAAACTGAAGTTGAAAATGCAATAGCATTTATAATTACTACAATGAAAATGAAATACTTAGATGTACACTTAACAAAATGTACAGTGGATCTCTGCTGAAAATTTCAAAATAAGAAAGAAATCAAGGAAAACCTAAATAACTGGAAAGATATTTTGTGTTCATAGACTTAAAAACTCAACACAGATGTAAATTTTGGAAAAATTGACATACGTTATCAAAATACTAGCATTATATATTTTTTGGTAAGTATAAATGAGATTATTCTAAAATTTATATGGAAAGGTAACAGTACTAGAATAGTTACGTTGATTTTGTAGAAGAACAAAGTGGGAGGAATCACTTAATATGATTTTTTTTTTTTTTAGAGACAAAGTCTTGCTATGTTGCCCAGGTTGGCCTTAAACTCTTGGGTTCAAGAAATTCTCTTGCCTCAGCCTCCCAAGCAGCTGGAATTACAGGCATGCAACACTGTGCCCAGCTCCACCTAATTTTAAGACTTGTTATAGTAATTAAGACTGTGTGGTATTGGTAGAGGGATAGATACATAGAATGGAATAGAATAGAGAACCTTGACACAGTATGGCACACAAGTATGACAAACTGATTTTTCACAAACATGCAAAATCAATTTGATTGAGAAAGGATAAATTTTTAACAAATGGTGCCAGAGTAATTGGCTATCCATAGGCAAAAAGACACAAAAATAAATTCAAAATGGATCATAGACTTAAATGTGAAATGTAAAACTACAACACTTTTAAAAGAAAACGAGGAAAATCTTCAGGACCTACAGCTTAGAGAGGAGTTTCCTAGACATGACACCAAAAGCACAATTCATAGTAAAGATAAATAAATTAGACCTCATCAAAAATAAAAACTTTTGTTTTTCAAAGGAACCTGTTAAGAGGATAAAAAGACAAGCTACACTGGGAGAAAATATTTGCAGATCACATATCTAACAAAAAACTAATATTCAGAATATATTTAAAAAAATGGAAAAACCTCAAATGACCCAATTTAAAAATGGGCAAAAGACATAGACATTTTGTTAAAGACAATATACGTATGGCACATAATCACATGAGAAGATGTACAAGGCTGGGCCCAGTGGCTCACACCTGGAATACCAGTACTTTGGGATGGCAAGGCAGGAGGATTGTTTGAGCCCAAGAGTTGAAGACCAGCCTGGGCAACATGGCAAAACCCCCTCTCTCTAAAAATTACAAAAATTAGCTGGGCATGGTGGCATATGCCTGTAGTCCCAGCTACTTGGGAGGCTGAGACGGGAGGATCTCTCAAGCCTGGGAGGTCGAGTTGGGAGGATCATTTGAGCCTAGGAGGTCGAGGCTGCAGTCATCCATAATCGTGCCACTGCACTCCAGCCTGGGTGATGGATGGAGTAAGACCCTGTCTTAAGAAAAGAAAAAAGAAAAGAATAGAAAAGAAAAGAAAAGAAGGGAGGGGAGGGAAGGGGAGGGGAAAGAAAAGAAAAAGTTCAACATTATTTGCATTAGGGAAATGCAAATGAAGTTTACTACACATTCATTAGAACAGCTAAATAATGGTTACAAAATATTACCAAATAATACCAAATGCTGGTGAGATCATGGAGAAATTGTCTCTCTCATACATTGCTGTGGGAATGTAAAATGTTACAGCGACTGTAGAAATAGTTTGCCAGTTTTTAAAAAAGCTAATCATGCATTACCACACAACCCAAAACTGTACTCCTGGGCATTTATCTCTGACAACTAAAAACTTGTCCACGCAAAACCTCTACATGATTATTCATGGAATTATTTGTAATACCGAAAATCTGGAAGCAATCAAAAAGTCCCATAATAGGTGAATGGTTAAACATTGTGGTACACACACACAATGAAACACTACTCAGCAATAAAAAGGAACAGATTATTGATACATGCAACAACTTGGATAGGTCTCAAGGACATTAAGCTAATGACAAAAAGCCGGTCTTAACAAGTCACAGAGTGTATGATTTCCTTTATATAACATTCTCCGAATGACTAAATGATAGAGATGGAAAAGGAATTAGTGATTTCCAGGGGTTGGGAATTGGTGGGGGTGAAGCAGGTATGAGTATGAATATAAATAGGGAGATCTTTGGGGATGATGGAATAGTTCTGTATCTTCATAGCTATGGTGGCTGTATGGATTTAAGCATGATAAAACAGCATGGAACTACCACACACACATTGTACCAATAGCAATTTCCTGGTTATGATATTGTATTATAGTTACATAAGACGTAGCCATTGGGGGAAACTGGGTGCAGGGCATACAGTGTCTTTCTACTATTTCTCCAAATTCCTGTGAATTTATAATTATTTCAAAGTAAAAAAAAATAAATAAATAAAACAATTGAATTAGCTAAAAACATTAGGCCAAATCCCTTATTTCACAAACAAGGTTGCTGTGATGCCAAAAGGGCAGATGACTGGCCCAATGTTACACTATTAGGGCAGCACATAGACTTTGCAGCCTTTGTTACTGTCCTAAGATGTAGCCTTCTTCTTTGGAGCTCTCAAAACTCAACAACTTTCACCAGTGTACTTTCCAGCATCAACTTGCCCATACTTCCACCATATTCCCTTATACCAAAATTATTTTAGCTCTTCTTGCTGGTCAGATTTCCTTGAGAGTTCCACTTTCCTGCTGGATTTCCCACTTCTAGATAGCTCAACATTTTTTTAGTAGCAATACACTTAAATATATATTACTAGGATATATCTTTTCTTTCTTTTCTTCTTTCTTTCTTTCTTTCTCTCTCTCTCTCTCTCTTTCTTTCTTTCTTTCTTTCTTTCTTTCCTTCCTTCCTTCCTTCCTCTTTCTTTCTTTCTCTCTCTTTCTTTTTCTTTCTTTCTTTCTCTTCCTTCCTTCCTTTCTTCCTTTCTTCTTTCTCTTTCTTCTTTCTTTCTCTTTCTTTTTCTTTCCTTTCTTTCTTTCTCTTTCTCTTTCTTTTTTTTTTCCCACCACCAATACATTTATTTGTGGGAGATGGGGTCAAATCCTACTATGAACTTTAAAACTGGATAGGACTAGAGACACTGATCTGCCCAACCTCTGGGTATTCACAACTGCACAGGTAAACAGATCGTGTGCACGAGGTATCACCATTCAACAGATGAGCATTAGATGAGGAGGACACATTCTAAGTAGTCACATGATTTCCCATTCAGAGGCAGGTGCTGCCCTCATATCATTAGTGTTGAGAAAAATGCAGGCAGAGCCTGGCATTCGCCTCCTAGCATAGGCCTAGACACGATGGTGGCCATATGCCAGGGGATCCACCCTATTTACAAAGCAGCAGAATGATGCTCCCAGCTGAGCTGCAGAATGGGCGCTGGGCTGACTGGAGGGGTAGACGGGGTGGGGTCTGACCCCATTAGCCTTTCCCCATCCAACCTGGGCCCCCACAAGCCATTCTCTGGCCCTCTGCATAAGACAGACTCAGCAAATCTGGGAGGTGTGGGGAGTCTGCCAACTCCCCACCTCACCCCACCTTCCCCAGGTCTGGCAGGTGACCCAATGCACTGGGTGCAGCCCTGCCCCCATCCAACCCCACATCTGGACAGGCACATGGCAAATATGGAAACTGAAGCCCGCCTGGGATGGAGCATATCTGGTTGTTGCTGGGTTGGAGTCGTCTTGCAGGTGTCCTAAGATGGTCAGGACTCACCCACCGTGGCCAGGTTGAGACCATGTTTTTTAGATGATTCAGGTTACTCCAGGGCAAAGCATGATCCTGATGACACCTGGTAGAAAAGCAGGTTGGAGTCTCGGAAGAGCTGGCCCTATACACTCAGGTACTTCCAGCAGTGAATCCAGGATTTGAACACCGGGGAGTAAGGTGGGAGCCCAGCCTGCAGCCTGCAGCCTGCAGTTGTTCACAGCCACGAGGTTGCCAACTGGCAGGAAGGGGTAGGTCAGCATGCTCACTGTGATCCCCATCACGAACTTGGTATAGCTCCGGATAGCCAGGGCCTGGCTGAAGCTGTCATCCACCAGGTAGGCATTGATGAAGTGGGCCAGCAGGTTACAGCCCCACAAGAAAACCACATCACCCAGGAGGTGAGGGATTAATCCAACAAAGAATCCCAGCAGCCCTTCCTCTTTGAAAATCTTCCCAATGGAGGTCAGCACACCACTGTACTTGGCCTCCCGTCCCACAAACTAGACCATGCAGAGCATTGAGATGACATGCAGGGGGTGAGCCAACATGTGGGACACGCACTGCATCATCATCTCATAGGAGGTCTCCTTCACAACTTTCTTCAGGGAAGTTTTCATGTTATGCTTGTTGGAAACCTGCCCGATCTCATCTGGAGGGAAAACCTTCATGCTACCCTGGGTCACAGTGGAGAGGGCGTTAGGCATCAGCTGGGGGCTCAGGCCTCAGAACAGCCCTATCTTACCATCCACTTGCACAATGTACTTGGCGTAGGTGAAGAGCTTGGCAGACAGAGGGCCTTCCTCCCCAGCACATTGGTCTCAAGGGTTGGGGGCATTGGCTCATGACCCACCTGGATGAGCAGCTTCACGCAGAGCAGCCGATGGCTAAGCGCCGTCACGCCCACCCCCAGTGCCACGAAAAGAGCCTCAGTGGTCGGGGCGTTGTCCCCAGACCCTAGGCCCCCGGATCCGCCGTCCATCCTGCGGGCCGAGGGCTGAGCCGCAGACCGAGGGTGGCGCAGATGTGCGCGCTGCGCGGTGCGCGGGTGGTGGATAGCGAGCTCGGGCCTTGAGCCCCGCCGCCGCCCCGCCGCGAGCGAGCTCGGGCTCCAGCTCCAGTTCCCGCCATCCCCCCTCCATCTCTTTCTTTCCCGTCTCACTCTGATAGCGCAACTGTTTTTTTAAGTAGCCATACACTTAAATATATATTACTAGGGTAGATTTTCTTTTCTTTTCTTTTTTTAGATTTCCTGGCAACTCTAAGATTTTCTTTCTTTTTCTTTCTCTCTCTTTCTTCCCTCCCTCCCTTTCTTCCTTCCTCGTTCTTCCTCCTTCTTTCCCTCCCTCCTTCTCTTTTCTTTTTTTCCCT
>NW_016108024.1:615324-621717 GCF_001604975.1 Cebus imitator
TCCTTCCTTCCTTCCTTCCTTCCTTCCTTCCTTCCTTCCTTCCTTCCTTTCCTTCCTTCTCTCACTCTCACTGTCACCCAGACTCATGGCAAGCTAATTTTTGTATTTTTGTAGAGATGGGGTTCCACCACTTTAACCAGGCTGATCTTGAACTCCTGACCTCAGGTGATCGCCCTACCTCGACCTCCCAAAGTGCTGGGATTACAGGCATGAGCCACTGTGCATGGCCCTAGGGTAGATCTTCTAACCTGCCTCCTAACTTATTTTTTGAGATGGAGTCTCACTCTGTCCCCTAGGCTGGAATACAATGGCCCAATCTCTGCTCACTACAACCCCCACCTCCCAGGTTCAAGTGATTCTTCTGCCTCAGCCTCCCGCTTAGCTGGGATTACAGGCACCTGCAACCATGCCTGGCTAATTTTTATATTTTTAGTAGAGATGGGGTTTCACCATCTCTACTGGTCTCGAACTCCTGACCTCAAGTGATCTGCCCCCTGGGTCTCCCAAAGTGTTAGGATTACAGGTATGAGCCACCATGCTGGGCCTCCAGTCCCTAACTCAGTTCTGGCTCAGTCATGTTCAAGATATCATAGAAGCTTCTTGCCTATTTCATGATCTCTGTTGAGAAATGGCCCACTCATTAGCTAGGCCTAGCAGTTCAAATCCACTGCTGAACACTACATAGTACCACCTATTGAGATAGGTGGAAGATACTCCATGTATCTAAAGTGCCTGCAGAATATTCTGGTTGAGATATTTAACAAACAACTAGGAAAAATTAAAGCTCCAGAGAGCGATGACGTCTAAAGATATAGATTTATGAGTCATGGGTGTAAACCATGGGGAAATTTCTTCTGTAATCAAAAGACAAACAATTTTACTTAAAGGAGCAATACTATGGGGTTGGTAAAGTTGAACAGTGTTGGAGAAGAATAAAGGCTCAAATAGTGCTTTTTTTCTCAGCTATGATCTCTGATGGGTAAAGTCTTGAAACATCCCACGCATGTTGAGGAAAAGTTAGCAGGGCTGTATGTGGTGGATGAGGTAATATGAGGAGGCATTCCCTCCTTTGGATGAATTGCCTCAGTGTTTTTTTTGTTTGTTTTTTTTTTTTGCAGGGTATCTCTGACCTAGGAGTAGCTTCACTCATTTTAGAAGAACAAAGGAAAATCTCAGTTTAACTCAGACCTTGACATGCTGATTAAAAATGGAAGGTTCCTAGAAACAGTGTCTGAAAGGTTGGTAGTCTGGGCATGGTGGCTCATGCCTTCAATCCCAACACTTTGGAAGGCTGAGGCAGGAGGACTGCTTGTGACCAAGACTTAAGAGACCAGCCGGGACAACATAGTGAGCCCTTGTCTCTACTAAAATTAAATAAATAAAAAATAGTCAGGCATGGTGGTGTATGCCTGAAGTCCCAGCTACTTGGGAGGCTGAGGCAGAAGGATTGCTTGAGCCCAAGAGGTCAAGTCTGCAGTGAGCTATGATTTCATCATTGCACTCCAGCCTGAGCAACAGAGCAGGACACTACCTCAATAAAAAATTTTCTAAAGGTTCATAAAGGATACCTGGAGGCTGCTGTTCCTAGTAAAGAGGGCCTCCAAATTATAGGCCCTACAGGAGAAATTATAGGTAAGATTCCTGGAGTCCCTGATTTCTGACAAGAGCTTTCCATGGACCTAAAATCTATACTTTTCACATTTTTTTTCCTCTCTCAATTTTTTCTAGCTGTATCCAAGCATTCTTTTTTTGGTGTCACTCAGCATATATGGAACCTTTGTTGAGACGCATACACATTTTAAAAGAACCATTTTAAGATTTTTTTGTGTGTGTGCCAATTATCCTATTTCACCACCACGTTTTTTTTTTGTTTGGTTTTATGCCTGATACATCTAATTATTTGTCTATCTAGTTCCTGTTGTAGCCTCTAAATAGCAGCTAGATGTTGAGCAAAAAAGGTTGCCATAGCAACAAATGTTCAGCCATTGATTTGTTGCTTTGCAGACAATTAGGTGTAATTCTAGTATACTTACCTAGTAAAGCAAGGACCTGTTATATGGGCTTTTTTGTTTACTTCCTACTGTCTCACAATGGACAAGTATTATTCTAGAGCAACTATGTCTGTCTCCTTGCCTGTCTTCCTCACATAAACCTGGTAGAATTTCTTGGGTATCCAAAGACCATTGGCTAGATGTATTCATCTTTTTTTTTTTTCTTAAGAGACAGGGTCTTGCTCTGTTGCCTAGGCTGGAGTATAGTGGTGTGATCATAGCTCACTACAGCCTCAAACTTCTGGGCTCAAGTGATCCTCCACCTCAGCTTCCCAGGTAGCTGGATTACAGACATGTGCCACTGAGGAAAGAGACCCAAGCATCTAAGATCACCTACTCTTGACTTCCACACTGTATTTCAATAGAAGTAAAGGCTGGTCGACTGGCGCCTCCTTAATCGCCTTTCTATAGATAGCAGGAATGGTATGGGGGAATTTTTCCAGAAGGCATTTTTACTTAAACAAGATCAAAACCCTACCCCACGCCTACTCCATGGACCAAGACCCTTTCTCATGTAATTTGTAAAACTGTAAACCCAAGACCCTTTATGTATAATTTCTAAGGCTGTAAACACAAGACCTTTTCACATGTAGTATCTAGAGTTGTAAGCCCATATAAAGGCAGAGCTTCTCTTTGTTAGAAGAGCTTGGCTGTTAGACAACTAAGTCGCCTTGCGCCTGGCCAAATAAATCACCCCTTCCTTCCTGGTTTGGTGTCTGAAAGGTCTGTTTCTCATGGCCGTTCCTGCTTCACCATCACACTCAGCTATTTATTTCTTTGTAAAGACGAGGTCTTTCTATGCTACCCAGGCTATTCTTGAACTCCTAGCCTCAAGTGATCCTTCCTCCTTGGCCTCCCAAAGCACTGACATTACAGGTGTGAGCCACTGTGTCCAGCTTGTTTTCATCTTTATTGAAGCTGGTGTCCCAGTTCACACACTCAGTCTTTGAAAAATGTCTGAAAATCAGATGTACAGACCTCACAGCCACTGGAGGTTCTCCCAGCCACCTCCTCCCATGCTGGGTAGTACTGATTTTCTACCTTACTACTTATAGTTCAATAAAATGTCTCTAACATGAAAGTGTTAGGAAATTTACATATGTGATCTCTAAGCATCCCAACAAAGTAGGCATCATTACTCCCACCTTGCAGAATTGGTAAGTGGGAGACTCAGAGAAAGTGTGTTATCTAAAACCGTTATTGCCTCTTAAGCAAAGTTCCTGGGGCCATGTGTCCTTATCCAGACACATTCGAATAATTCAGTTGGATTTCCAGGTGAATAGATTTTTTGAAGGAGCAAAGATAGAGGGACGTTTGAGGGGGGTGGGCAGGGAAGCCCCCAGGAGTTAACTTTCATAGGTTAGTGTCCTACATAAAACTAAGGTCCATATCATAGCAACTCAGGAGGCCAGATTAAAACCAGTAGCTCTTTTCACACCAATTGAACTAGGGCTTCTTTGTTGCTTAGCCTGAGAAGACACCTCTGCAGATGAGTGAGGCTCCATGGGCACTCACCTGCAGCCCTAAAAATCCCTAGACTTAGGCCAGGTGTGGTGGCTCACGCCTGTAATCCCAGCACTTTGGGAGGCCAAAGCAGGCAGATCACCTGAGATCAGGAGTTCGAGACCAGCCTGACCAACATGGAGAAATCCCATCTCTTAAAAAAAAAAAAAAATCCCTAGACTTTGCTGGGATCCAGAGGGAATGTGGCTATGAAATCACCATCAGATCCACCCCAACAATTAGTAGTGGCATGAAAGAGATAAGGCAAGGCCGTAAGATGGACCTATTTATCTAGACTAGAGAAGCAATGTATACTATCCTAACAAGCAGAAAAGGAGCTAATTTCCATGTAGCTTGACCTATGCCATAGTCAGTAATTGTCTTTCCTTTAGCTCCCACAGCTTTCCCAGAACTTGTGCACCTATGTTTGAAGTCCAGAACTAAGAACCTAATCACCAAGATTGGGACCCCATATCCTCACAATAACTGGAAATAGCTAATCCAATCTCACATTGTTCTCTCAGGATGATTTGCAATGTAGACCTGCCTGAATCTAGGCATCTGGAATGGGTGATTGGACATATTAGCTGTTCTAAAATATATGTTAAATTTACTTGTTGAATTTAGGTTACCCATCAGTAAAATCACTAACAAGTAAATAAATCACCAAGAGGCATCTAATGAAAAGGATTTGTATAATCAACTCTCTAAAAAAATAAGAAGTCAGCTGTCCCTTTTCTTCATTATGTGGGCAACCCTGACCCCTACAGTTATTAGCAAAGAAATAAAACAACAATGCTGGACCAGTTATCAGGGAGAAACTTGTTTTGTGTCATTTGTGATATTGGGTCCTATCTGAGAATCTTCTCAGTGATGGTGGAAAAAGGTCATACAGGTCGACCACGGTGGCTCATGCCTGTAATCCTAGCACTTTGGGATGCCAAGGTGGAAGGACTACTTGAGCCCAGGTGTTTGAGAGCAGCCTGGGCAAAAGGGCAAGACCCTGTCTTATATAAAAAACATCATTCAAACCAGATTAGACTAAAATAACACAAAGAGCCACATCACGGTTTATATGAATCTCACAAACTGAGTTTCTTAGGAAAGGAAGAAAACCTGGAAAGAGAAGTCACAAGCCTACAGCAAGGCAGAGCCATCTCCAGGGTACTGTGTGCCCAGCTTCCCTGCACTTCCACTCGGGGAAAGAAAGGATAGATATGGGAAAGTCTTCTGCTGTGGTGTCATGCACTAGCTCTAGAGTCAGATCTATCTTCTAGCACTCATTTTGCTGCTTAGTAGTAATTAGTAAGAGCACTTCACTCCTACAATTAAGACTCTCCAACAGCTTCTCATCTCAGAATAAAATTCCATCTCCCTTTCTTGGACTATATAACCCTTTTGAACTGGCCCCTGCCTTATCTTGTACTGGTTCCCCACTTCAATACTGCCACCTTTCTTCCTTCCAAATAATGAGCTGAGCTCATTCCCTGGGGTTGGAAGGTTCTGCCTTGATCTATTTATTCAGTCTCGGCTTGTGATCACCTCCTCAGGTCTTCTCCAACCACCCTATCCCATCTCAATTACAATCACATCAACCCATTTTCTTTTCTCCCCAGCATTAAAGCATTATCTGAATTTGTATTTACAAAAATATTATCTGCATCTCCCTATTAGAACGTAACCTTCATGATGGCAGCGGTTTTGGTCTTGTTGACCACAGTACCCCTTGTACTTAGAACAGTGCTTGAGACATAGATTCCAAGCAATTTTTTTTTTTTTTTTGGTAAAGACAGGATCTCACTGTATTGCATAGGCTGGACTTGAACTCCTGGCCTCAAGCAATCCTCCCACTTCACCCTCCCCTTCCCCAGAATGTTGGGATTACAGGCCTGAGCCACTGGGCCCAGCTAAAATATTTTCTTGAATGATCAATACTGGCAGTGGGACCCGAAGCATGTCACTTAACCTCTGATTCTGTTATAAAATGCAAATATCCAACTGCCCCCAAATTGTTATGAATAGAACATAAGAGGACAAATGTAAAAAAGCCTGGAAGCTAATAAATAGTCAACACATTTTGGTATATGACCTACTCATCAATCTGTAACCATCTCTCTACCTCCCTTGCCTTTCAAGGCCATGCTGGCAGTTCATGTTAACCTTTCAGTGGGAACAAAGAGTCTGTAGTAGGGTGGTAGTGACTGGAGAGGGTGGGTGGTATAAATTGCAGCATACTTTCCTGTGTGTCTCATGGTACCTCTTTGGAACAGTTATGGGTAGATATTTGAATCATCCACAAAGATGTTAGAGTCAGGAACCTAGCCCACTCTTTTCTATGCTTTGGTTTATAAACTGGCATTTTTGAACAAGTATGAACCAATACCTTATACATTAAATGCTGGGCAGTTAACCCATAAGATATTCAAAATCAAATATACTGGCCGGGTGTGGTGGCTCATGCCTGTAATCCCAGCACTTTGGGAGGCTGAAGCATGTGGATCACCTGATGTCAGGAGTTTCAGACAAGCCTGAAATCCCATCTCTACTAAAAATACAAAAATTAGCTGGGTGTGGTGTTGTGGGCCTGTAATCCCAGTGACTTGGGAGGCTGAGACAGGAGAATCACTTGAACCCAAGAGGTGGAGGCTGCAGTGAGCCAAAGATCGCACACTGCACTCCAGCCTAGATGGCAGAGCGAGACTCTCTCAAAAAACATAAACAAACCAAAATCAAACATAACAATAATACTACTGAAGGGAATACCTTGGGGTGGGATGGAAGGAAAGAACAAAATGCCCTCTGCAGCTTTTTTTGACTGGTGGGTGGTTTTGACCTGTCT
>NW_016108025.1:0-20760 GCF_001604975.1 Cebus imitator
CCGGCGAATGGGCGACTTCCCGTGGCTCCAATCGCCAGCCAAAAGGGCACCTGGACCGGTGTATTTTGTACCGAGAACTGCGGCTTCGGGGCGCCGACAAAGCAGCCGCGCGGGGCAAAGCAGCGGCGCCAGCCGGCACACCCGCGCTGGCGACAGTGGAGCACCTCTGCCCTGGAATTTCCTAGTCTGTGGGCAATAAAAACGCGGCATCCACTCACCCTCTGCGCTTTCACTGGGAGCTGCAATCCTGAGCTGTTCCTAAACGGCCATCTTTGATCATCCTCTCTGAAATTCTTTACTAAAAGGAAAACTGAGTAGAAAACACACACAGGCACACACCTACACATGCACACACACACAAATACACACACACACACACACACAGAGGCACCCATCAGGGTTGTCAAAATGAGCATCAGGGCCTAGAATCTGAATGTGCTCTGGTTATAGGTACATGGTGAAATGTACTTACTACAAACAGAACAACAAAAACCTGCAGTAGTTACTCTTACGAATGCAAATACAAGTATTTTCGAATATGCTTAGGAAGAAAGTTACTGAGGAAGTCTCCTGTGATATCTTTGAACTCGCTACCACCCGGAGTTGTCTGCCTCTCCTTAGAAGAAAGCCTGTCTCAGAGTTAGTTTGTGCAGGCGCACACCGTCCCTTTGTGATGCAAGCTATCTGGAGGAAGAGTTTGGGTTTTGTCCAACTGAGCACCAGGAACAGACTGTCTCAGAGCCAGAGGTGATCCAAAACGTCATTGCTATTCACAGCCCATTGCACAGCCTCAGCTAAGCTCATTTTGTATTGCCTGGGATTATCCTCCTTCAGTGACTCAGCTTCTTTGCCAATCAGCAGCTTCAGCTTTCACACTATGCAACTTTGTGCAAACATTTTCCTGACACATCCTGGATAAGTAACAGGGCGATGAAACATGTGCTACACAGGCATTCCATTTCCTGGCGTCCATCAGCAGCCCTTCCACAGTCTGGATGGATGCCCCTTGTAGCTATGCTAGAAACAAATTCTTGTTGGTTTCTTACAGTGCCTGATGTTCTTCAAAACCACATCCAGTCCTCCAGCCCTTGCGCTACTTGCGGGTCATGGACAGGAAAGAGCTGTGAGATAAAAGAAAGAACTGTGTCAGTAAGATCTCAATGGTTTTGCAAGGGGAGCTTCCTCTGAAAGAAGTACCCCTAAGACACAAAGTTATGCTTCGCCTTACCAGCACAGAGAATGAGAATGTAGTGATATGCAGGATGGTCCTGTAGTAGTTTGCTGTATAAGTGTGACATCACTGGCTCTTCAACCCACTGACCTGAGGACCTCTAAAAGGAAAGTGACCTTATCCAGGACCCATACCTACTGGGACCTAGGAAGCATTTGGATTATAGGTGTAAGTACTTCAGAAGAGTCTCAGAAATATTTGGGAAAGTCACCCTTCCTATCTGGGCTAGAGTATTTCTAACTAAAGAGCAATGGGGAGTCCTCAGAAAAGTTTTTTTGAAATTAATGTGATGGCTGCTGAACTCTCAAGAGGCTGGTGATGCCTAGAACACATTCGTTCCATGAAAAATCGTTTTCTAACAGGAAGAAAAGACTCAAGGATACAATGTCTTTGGTGAAAGTAAGCTCTTGAGTGATTGAAGGCCAGGCATGCCTAGTAAGTAGGAATTACTGAGGAGATGTGGGTATCATTTTCCAGGCAGATCATATGACTCTTGAAGTCCCTCTTCATCCTGAAATTAAAAGGTAAGAAAATTTGTGGAGAACATTCTTATTGGGCAGACCTAAAATATTCTGTTACCTGTCTCTGACTTCTTTTCTGTGTTTTTATAAGGCTACATGTCTTTATTGCTTCAGCCATAAATTCTTATTTTCTTAGTCACGAATGTTGGGGAACACAAGGACAAAGTGGCAATAGAAAAGTACAGGAGGCAACTTTGGAAAAAAACATCTTTGGTAGGCTTATAGATCTTATGGGAATTTAGGTGCACAGTTGCTTGTAGGATCCTGGATGGTTGCCTACAATCTGTGCAGTAGAATGTGAGAAATTTCAAATGCAATTTTAACGCTCTCCATCTACCCTCATGCCCGTATGGCCACAGCAGAGCTATAGAACTGACAAGATATTTTTTATAGATTTTCTCGGTGGGAAAGTACATTGATCATTTCGGAGCTTATTGAGGGGAAATGTCAAGCAGTCAATTGATGTTTCCACATTGGTAAGCTGACATCATTATTAACTTGGTTCAAATAACTTGACAGCATAGAATGTCAACAGTTCATAATCTGATGGATCACTTTAGACAGTCAGGAAACTAAATTATCCTTCAGATGAGTTGATAAGGTTGAAATATGTAAAGAGAAGCAGTTTTCTTCTCAGAAAGCGCACTATAACATTTGAATCATAATATAGTACACTCCTAGAGCAGGAAGATTAATGATAATCTACTTGAGTAAAGTTAAGCCCCTCAGTAATATGAAAGAATTGGGGCAATTTTACGGATGTGGTAGCTCAAAATTCTCCTGCCTTGCACTATCAGTATGGGCACAGTTGGAGTTTTGGAACTGATAACTTATCTGGAGCCTGGGGAAAATGACATTTCACAAAAGCAAACATATAATCCAAACCAACAACCAATTCAAGATTAAAGTGGCATTTGTGAGCCTCACTTTAACCTTGTCCTTGTAAGTTAATGGGTCAAGACACAAGTTCATTTCTAGAGCTGTCATTTCCTTTAGTTTATTTAAATTGCTTTGTTTTGAAGAACTTCAGTTACTGTTTTATCTTGTGTGCAAAGTCTTTTGTTTGTAATTTTAAATTTTCTACTGACTATTTTGTGGGGCAGACAACCCCTATAAATTTTTATTCTTTCTTTGTAAAAATATTTCCTTATACTTCTGTGTAAGTCTTAAAAGTTTTAAGTTGTTACTGCATGAAATTTATTCCTCCTTTGCAAAGAAACTGGGGGGCCAGTTGATTGTAGCTAACACCATAAGTATGAAAGTTAATTGCCTTTTCCATTTACTAAACCTGCTTTTACCCTTTGGTTTTTATACATACTTTAAAATCTCATTGTTTATAATCAATGTAGAAACTCAAAATTTCCTGAAGGCTTATCAAGTTTCAGTAACAAAATAAAATACTGTAGAGTTTAAAAAGGAACAGATAATATAGAGAAAAATATTGCAATCTTCTTCAAACAGTTGCGGAATTGGGGACTGCAGGAAGTTTGAGTGTCTATTTTCTAGATAATCACCTTAATTCTTCTGTTCTGCTTGAATCTTTTTACTTGGCCATGGTAAATGCTTTCAGTTGGTTGGAAGATGTTTTTGGCTTTCAACTTCGGCTTAAAAATATATTTTCAACTGGATATCCATATATGGAATAATGAAGCTAGATCCCTATCTATCATCCTACACAGAAATAAACTCAACATGAATTAAAGACCTACTATAAGACCTCAAATTATAAAACTACTAGTAGAAAACAGGAAAAACACTAAAGGACCTTGGTCTAGGCAAAGGTTTTGTGGCTAATGCCCCAAAAGCACAGGCAACTAAAACAAAAATAGACAAAGGGACTATATTAAACTAAAAAAATCTTCTGCACAGCAAAGGAAACAATCAACAGAGTGAAGAAATAACATGTTGGATGGTAGAAAATATTTGGAAAGTATTAATCTGACAAGGGACTAATATCCAGTATGCAAGAAACTCAAACAACTCAACAGTAAAAGACCAAATAATCCCATTAAAAAGTGAGATGTTAATTGCAGCACTATTCATAATAGCAAGGATATGGAATAAACCTAAGTGTCCATCAACAGATGAATGAACAAAGCAAATGTGAGATATATATATATACATATATATATGCAATGTATATGTATATATATACACACATACAATACGTGTATGAATATATATGTATATGTGTATACATATATGTGAGTGTGTGTGTGTGTATATATATATATATATATATATATATATATATATATATATAATGGAATACTATTCAACCATTAAAAAAAAATTCTGTCATTTGCAACATAGATGGAACTGGAGGTCACTATGTTCAGTTAAGTTAGGCACAGAAAGATAAATATAGCAAGTTCTTACTCTCTTTCAAGGGGGACTAGAAAGAAGAAGGGTTAGAGAGGGGATTTTCATCAGGCTTCCCAGGCTCTAGAACCAGAAAGTGTTTTACTGTTTTCTGTAAAGTGGGGGTATCCTCACACTGCATTGCTGCTTTGTATTACAGACTATTACAAACTTCTTCTCTTGTGATATGGAAAGATGAATTAGGCAAACTTTGAAAAATATTTTTCGCTCTTGAGAAAATTTTGTTTTCGGAACTGTTGTCGCCCAGTCCAAGTTTTACAGGCGAAAATTCACTCGTGAGGCAGGAGCTCAGCATACTCTCTTGAGGCTACAGGCTGCAATACCACCCTTGTCTGTAGCTTGTGAGAAGAAAAAGGAGGCTCAGTGGGGTCCTTGGTTCCCGCCTGTCTCTGTGTGACCTCCACCAGGGAAGTTGCCCATTCCCCCTATGGGGGCCGCCCAAGCTTCAGCCTTGTCACCGCCAAGTCTATTCTTTTATGTTATATCCACCCCCATCAACTTACATTTCCTCTTCTACCTCTGCATTGGACATTAATCTGGGCTATAAATTATTTTCATGCAACACCGTGAGATTTGTGTTGTTAATTTATTCCTCTCTCTATTACATTTGTCCACTTTTAGACAAGGAGAAGAGAATCACCTTCCATAAAAAAGGAACCTCTGGGGATGGGGAAAGAAGTTCAGTGAAGCTTGTTTCTACACCTTCTTTCAGTAATTAATCTAAGTTGGGGAAAATAAAGCACTGAACTCTACTACTATCCCAGCTATCAAAGAGATAGTTTGAGCTATCTCTTTGATGGGGAAGAGAAAAGGTGTCGGGAAATCTTTCAGTTCTAAAATCCATCATAAAATTATATTAAAGGAAGTAAAGAAATACTTCAAAGGAGAAAAGGAAAGACTGCTAAGGTTTAAGACCTATGTTTTTCAACAATTATTTAAGAATTCCTCAAAACTTTCCACTTACAGTACAGGATGATTGATGCGCTGTGTGAATATGTGTGTGCCTGTATATGTGTGTTTGTGACAATTGAAACGTCATTTTCTTGGACTCTCATATTTCAGTTTAAAAATGGATGCCAATTATACATTACAATATAAATATATCTTTCTTCTCATAGAAAATAATACCTCACAAATATTATGTTTATGTTTTGGCAACACCTGAACCCCAGATTAAGAATCGTTGCCTTACTCTCTTTACTGAAGAGGATGTGTGGAAGAGGTAGCCAGCTCTCCACCAAGATTCATGCCCTTCCACACAGCACAGAGTAATTATTAGGAAGGGACTAATAGCCATTTCTCACCAATAACTCTCAGATCTACCCCTTCTACCAGCTTTATGTAAGGACATGTGACTTGTTTTTGCCAGTGAAATATGAGCAGGAAAGATATTTGCAAAGATATCCACAAGTTTCTAGACCATTGTTGTTAAGAAGCAGGTGTGTCTTTTCCACATTCCCTTTCCCCTTCCATAATGTGCTTGGAAACACGGTGCTGAAAATGGTAGAGCTATAAAATGAGATGAGCCAATGCTCATGAGTCACTATATAGAAAGTGCCCACCCAATGCCAGTCCTGGACTGTTGCATGAAGAATAAACACATTTATATTGCATCATCTGTTACAGCAACTTAAGTTACCTTAAATAACAAAGGATGTCCATAGAATTTAGAAACCACATGTTGTAAAAATTTCCAGATTAAAGTAGGTCCCTGTGTCAGTCAATTTGGGAGATAGCCACCTGTCAGATAATGAGAGGAAGACAGTGGAGAACTCCTTCCTTCTCACCATTTCTCCTAAAGTGTATGGGGTGAAGTGAGTAGAAACCTCTGCCTAAATGAGGTAGTGTGTGTATGTGACAACTCCTTGAACAGTATCTGGCATACAAGAAAGTATCATGAATATTTGTTGAATGTTAGTCTACAGTGAATTTGTATCATTTATTTTTCTTACACATATATCTTATTGCATTCAATGAACATTCATTTAATGCCTGCTGTGTTTCATGTGATTTGCCTCTCAGGTCTGGCTAGGAAATGCGAGCTCACTTTCAAGGTAAGCCTAACCACTGGAGGTCCAGACAGGAGCTTCCTATGGTTCCCTGGAATTGCACTTCAAATTCCCCTATCCCCAGGACCTTGAATGCAGACGTATCCTCCCGAATTTATCTCTTCCCCTTCCTTACTGGCTTTTTCTTTCAACTTCTCTATCTTTTTCTACTCCTCTTTTCTTCGCTCTTTTCTTTTTCTTCCCTTTCCCCTTCTTTCTGCTCTTTGCTCCCCCACATTTTTTATTCCCCCTCATCTTTTATTCCCATTTAGTCCCTCTTCTTTCTTTACCTTTTCTTCCTCAACCTCAACTTAATTTCTGTCCTTCTATAGTTTGAATGTACCCTAAAGTTTATGTGTTGAAAACTTCATCCCCAATGGAAATGTTGAGAAGTGAGACCTTTTTTTTTTTTGAGATGGAGTCTTGCTCTTGTCACTCAGACTGGAGTGCAATGGCATGATCTCAGCTCACTGCAACCTCTGCCTCCTGGGTTCAAGCAATTCTCCTGCCTCGACCCCAAAGTAGTTGGGATTGTGGGCACCTGCCATCACACCTGGCTAATTTTTGTATTTTTAGTAGAGATGGTGTTTCACCATGTTGGCCAGGGTAGTTTTGAACTCCTGACCTTGTGATCTACATGCTGTGGCCTCCCAAAGTGCTGGGATTACAGGCGTGAGCCCCCATGCCCGGCCGACAAGTGAGGCCTTTTGAGAGGTGATTAGGCAATGAGGGCTCTGCCCTCAAGAATAAATGAATGTTATTATCACAAAAGTGGGTTAGTTTTGAGGAAGTGGGTTCTTGATAAAAAAATAAGTGTGGCCTCCTTACCCTCCCTCTCTCTTATGGGCTTTCTCACCATGTGATGCCTTGTACCATGTTATGACACAATCAGAAGACCCTCACCAGATGTGGCCCTAACTCTTGGACTGCCTAGCCTCTAGAATAGTGAGCCAAATAAACTTCTGTTCCAGGACTTTTCCTTAGTTCAGCTGAAGATGGGGTCCTTGTCACAAGGCCACGAAAATTTAGGCTGAAAGACAGTTTGAAGGGTGAATAAGGCAGGGTTTTATTGGATGAAAGGGTAAAAAAGGGAAACAGGGACCCTCTGCAAAGCCGGAGTCCCTGCTGGTGTGCCTCCTACTTCGAAGTTTGAATCCCAGGTTCCACCTAAGAAGAGGTGGGACCAGGCTCCTCCCCACTGCAAGGGAAGTGAACTTCTATGGTTCCACTCCAATGTGCATTCTTCCCAGTCCTCGGCTTGGTAAGAGACTCTGCCAGGGAGCCCTTCCCACCTGCCTGTCTCACTTCTGTTGTTTAAAAATTACCCAGTCTGTGGCATTCTGTTATAATAACAAAAGATAGACCACAGCATGCTCTTTCACCTTGCTTGTGGTTTCTGTTGCTGGAATATGCCAGTTCTACAACAAAGACTCAATCTTGACAAACTCTACTGCAGTTTCCTCTATAGAAGGAAGCCTAGTTCAGGCTTCTATAACAAGTGCCATAGACTGGTTGGCTTATAAACAACAAAAGTTTGTTCTTTACAGTTCTGTAGGCTGGAAGTCTGAGAATAGGATGCCAGCATGATTGGTTACTGGTGAGGGCTCTCTTCCACATGACAGATGGACATCTAATGTATTCTCACACGGTAGAAAGGAGAGAGACCTCTCTGGGGTTCCTTTTCCAAGAGTACTAGTCTCAATCATGATGGCTCCACCTCTATTAACTAATTACCTCTTCAAGTGTCTGCCTTCTAATTCTATCAATTCAAAGTTAAGATTCCAATATCTGAATTTGGAGGGGACGTAAACATTCAGTCAATTACAGACCAATTATGTCTCCACTGGCCATAGTTGAAAGTTTTAACACCTATGAAATACCAGTTTGGACCTTTCAAAGAGCTTTTACTTTGATGAGCCCTTTCTAGTAAAAATATCCCAAAGACCCACAAGAGTATTTAAAATTGGAAAGGACATTGGAGGTCATATAATTTACCCAAGTATTTCCTTGAAAAATGACAAAAGTAATGAGCAGAGAGGAAAGAGGTTTCTTCAAGGTGAGGAAGCTAGCTTTTAGACGAGCTGGAATGAGGCCCAGATTTCCTGATCCTGAGTGCTATTTCTTTAACCCAGTGATTCTCATTTGATTGACCATGTACCACTAGATGAATGTGGAAATATTTGTGGTAGAACACAGGACCTTCTTAATAGAAATTACATCAACTACATTCCTGACAAGATGTCTGAGATTTAAAAAAAATCTACAAAGAACAGCTATGAAAGAGGATCCTAAAGCATTTGAGTATCTTCTTCAGACAAAAGTGTTTATGTTTCTTTCAAGGAGAAACTAAGCCCTTTGATAATGAGTGGACAAGAGATTTTGAGCACCATTTTACTTCACTAATTAGACTATCTTTGGTCCACACGTCACTTTCATAGGGAAACTGATTTCTTCTTCACCAGTTTGCTACTACCTTCTTTCCACAGCTGGAGTCTTCTATGATATCAGGCAATTTTACATCAAACCTCTAGAACTCTATCCCAGTTTTTTATCTGAGCTGGTAGCTTCCTAATGTTTGAAGACTGTGCTGTGAAATGTGATCTGGTCTGTGCTTACACTCCAGTCATCTGTATACCATGCATGCATTTTGGCTTAGTTCATATTTTACTGGTAGGAGATCCTGATAGTGAAACAAATTTGATATAGATGCTCTGACTAGCTCTAAAACGTAATCACACCTTCGGATTAGGCTGATGGTCCCCCTACATTTAAGTGGGCAGGTAGCATAGACTTTGCACAGACATTAGTCTGTAGATTCTTTTTGAATACCTGTTTTAGGACTTACTAGCTGTGTTAACCTAGGAAAGTTGCAGGACTTACATGATCTTCAGTTTTCTTGTTTTTAAATTAGTGATAATAGTAGTACCTACTTAGTAGGATGGGTGCTTGCACATGTGTGTGTGTGTGTGTAAGGAACACTGAGAAAATACTGTGGAATATACGATTAGTGTATGGCAGAGTCTGTGCTCAAAAATTATTAGTAGTTACTAATTGCTGTAGTAAACAGTGACATTATCCTTTTCATTTTCTCCCCACAAATTTAAGAAGGTCATGTACAGTCACATATGTGAAAGCACCTAATTTAGCTAGCTGTTCATTACTTATTTAAAAAAGTTAAAATGACATATATTCAAGACTTGATTTTGGATGACCACTTCATATTCCATACCAATATTGCAAAACCCATTCAATAAAGCTGGCTAAGCAAGGAAAATCAGCTACATCAATGTGTATAATTGCTGAGTTCAAGGTACTTATTACTCCACAGAAGCTTCACATGTTTTTTCTCATTTAATCTTTAAAGAAATGCTCTGGTCTGTTTGAATTCTGAAGACTATGCCCCTTCTTCAAACAATGCCATCCTCACTACAACAAACAAAATCATGTGGAAGGATAGACAGTCACCAGATTTCACTCACCAATGACATATTGGTCATTTCACCTCAATTCCCATCAACATGGCAATTGCAATAGCTCTTCTAAGAGGCCACAGATTTCTGTAGTGCTTCCTGAAGATTTGAAACTGTAGTTTTCTCCAGATCAGGCCATTCTACCTTTACACTGTCCATCCTGACTTTGGACGATGTCACAAGCCTCTTATATCACTGCTCAGCTCTCCTGCCTCTTTAAGAGATTTGGAAAAGGTTAAGATGGCTACAGGCCAAGGTGATCAGGACTGGATGGGAAGATCTTAGTCACACCAGACTACCTTTTGCCCATAAAGAGATTTGGAAATTTGCCTGAACAGTAGAGAAAAATGATCAAATCAGACTCTCCATCAATTGTGTGCTGTGCACAAGATTGAGGCAAGTCAGGAAAATAATGGCCAATTCACCAGTGCATGTTTTGTATCATTTATTCTGTGTCTCATCACTGAAGGCAAGACCACTTGGTGATTGTAAGTTGGCATTATGATAATTTTTGGGGGATGTATTATTTTTAGCTTTTCAACAGATAACATTATTTCTTACTGCTTGTATAACAATTTAAATGGAATTTTATGCTCACGAACCTTTGCTTTTTATGTTGTCAACAACTGAAGGTAAATAAAATAACATTTAAGTAATGCATGCTAATAACATTCATAAAGGGAGGAGTGTTTATAATAGAATTGAAAAATCAATGCCATGAAACTACATATTCTAAAAACCCATACTCATAATACATTATTATTTCAAGGGCTGTGACATTTGAAAGCTGTTAGGATGTCTTAAGCCCTTCCAAATTATATGACTTTAGAATATAATTATTTATTTTGATTTTTCACCCCAGCTACTCCAGGAAAAATGGGAAAGATAATTATGCAAATGAGCCTGGGCAACTTGCTGAAGGATCATAAATCACTGAAGGTTGTCCAAGACCCATGTTTTATATTAAATGTAACTTCTTAAAAAGTGGGAAATGGATCTTTAATTTTCCCCAAAGAAAAGTTAGAGTATATTTTAGCTCTGAGTTCTAAATTTATAACACAAGCTAAGCCGAGAATTAGGAGAGAGCGTGTTTTTTTTTTTTTTTTTTTGCCATTTCCCAGAAGAAAGGCAAAAGATAGTTTTAGAGTATCAATAACTGCATTGTACAAATAATTTTTAAAGACCAGGTCTATAAAGAGAAAAGTATTGAGAAAGTCAGCCCTTTCATTTTTCTGAATCCTGATGTTCTGAGATAATTGTTCAAATTTTCCTTATACATTGCATAAGCAGATTGTGTTCACTTTGTTGGGACAAAATAAACTTTTGGATTTCTTTAGTTTATTTCTTAACTTAAATTATAGTTCTACATGAGTTGAGTCATAAGAACCATTTATATAATCCAGCCCCAGGTGGAGGTCAAGGCTGCTGGACTGTGACTGTAGGATCTTGTCTTCTATTCAAATCTGCTAAACACAATGAGAAAACAAGGGAACAAGAGCTGAGTAACTCAAGAAAAAGACCTACAAATTCTGTGTAATAAATATGAATCTAGCACACCAGCTGGTGAGAAGTGAAAAAAAAAAAAAACCTAAAAATAATACAGTCAATTTTAAATAGTGGAATCCAAGACATACCAGTGAATACTCACATTCAACTAACATTTATTGAGTTCCTGCTGCACAACAGGGCCCATGCTGAATATTTCACATACATCAGCTCCTTTCTTCTTCACAATGGTCATGCAAACAAAGAAAACAGATGAAGTTTTTACAGAGAAAAAAACTGATATGTCTAGAAGTTAAATGAAAGACTTCAAGGCTTCACAGCTGGCAAATCTAACTGGGTTTCAAAATTGAAGTTTTCTAACTCTGCCCCGAAGGAGATACTGGACATGAGTGCAAGTGATTAAGATGGAAATGCTTTCAGGCAGAGCCAGTAAAGGAGAAGGGAAGCAAGCTAGGGACGGAAAGGAAATGAGGCAAGGGCACATTTTGCAATGAACCCTCAGATTTCGATTTCACGTTGGAACAAAGTAACTAATATTTTGTGCTGTCTCTTAAGTCAGTCTGTGACTGGCCCAGGCACTTTCCTCTCTCCAGAGTGATCCTCTGAGGTAGGAGCATTTAGCAGCAAAGCAAGTAGAAGACCGATGCACAGAGCAGGTTAAAGAGCATCATCAGTGTCTGTCCACTAAAGATAAACTCTAAGACTCTTCCTTGCTACACCTTGTGGGCCTTTTTGGTATAACTTTAGAATGAAAAAGTTCCCCAAATAATGAAACAAAATTGCAACATAAAAAAGGTACCCAATGCAAGACAAATACAAGAAAGAGACAGGTATTTCAGGGGACATCTTTGAAGATTGCAGGCAATTTATTTAGTTTCAACAGAAAGAACCATCTGTATAAGATCTCTAACTTCATTGCATTTGTGTGACATAAAAAGTTTTCCCTGGATCAAAGGGAAAAGGAGAACATTCTTGTTTGTTTTGTTTCCCTCTCCTAATTTCACATTTTTATGAAAGCCTGTAATCAAATGCACGAAGAACAGGTTGTTGATGTAATAAGTCACGCCAGATAAATTCACCATTTCTTAATAAAAATTAATTACTAGTATTCACATCCTGCTAAATTTTAAAAAAGTTTCCTCCTATCTTTGTTTTCTCACACTGCTATAAAGATACTACCTGAGATTGGGTAATTTATTAAAAAAAAAAAAAAGAAGAAGTTTAATTGACTCACAATTCCACATACCTCAGAAGGCCTCAGGAAACTTACAATTATGGCAAAAGGTGAAGGGGAAGCAAGGTATGTCTTGTGTGGCGGCAGGGAAGAGTGAGTGAAAGAGTGAGGAAGTGCCACACTTAAAACTGTCAGCTCTCCTGAAAACTGCCTCACTAAAATGAGAACAGCATGGAGAAACCACCCCACCGTGATCCAATCACCTCCCACCAGGTGCCTCTCGATAGGTGGGATTACAATTCCAAATGAGATTTGGGTGGGGACATAGGGCCAAATCACATCAACTTCTCTTCATATCTTTATTTTCACTGGGCATGGTCAAATAATTAGTCGAAATAATCATGTTTATTTGAATGAGCTGTGCCAATATTCTTCTGTGTTGACCATCACTTTACCAATTACTCACAGGAGCATACATACTCAAAATCCCCTCTTTCCATTGGGAACTGTAACCTTGACTGCAGACACTTGTGGATCTTCCACTGAAAACCAGAATAATAAGAGCTTATTCCTCTGATGGTATGAGCTATATGCAGTATTTAATATAGTTAATCTAGCAAATTACATGCAATGTATAATGTGGTTCTAATGTTAACTTTCCATCCCTCTTCCCCAAGGATTGGCAGAAATGCCTCTGACTTTCTCTAATGTGTCCTCTTCTTCCCATGTCTTTTATGGACTTCATTTTTCATTGGTCCCTGTCCCAACTCATTCTATTTCTCATACTTCTTTGTATCAAAAGGAATATTTCATTTTGATTAGGTTTATTCTACAGAGAATTCTAACCTATGGTTGTTCAAAGTACATGTTTTCAGTAGAGAGCTTAACAGGCTTTCCTAAATTCAACTTTTATAGCATTCTTTAGTATAAGAACATGAGGAATACTGTTCCTCTTTCAACACATGCTCTATAGTAACCAAGACATAACCACCAGTTTCAACAGTAATAGCCTCCCTCTTCTGCTCTGCACATTCTCTGACTTCTGCTTTCTGAGTGATATTATCAATGTGTGGTATATATGTACTGGGGGTCTAGAGTTCCTGCATTTTGGTAAGGGATAGAACACAATTCTAGGGTTAGTAGCACCTGAACTCCTTACAGATTCTTTTATTGACACTCGATATGGGTTTCACAGAGGCGCTCTGGACATAGGGAGGGCCCAGGTTAAGAGTATGACTGTGCACATCTACCTGCATTATTGCCCTACATAGAAATGTAGGCAGGGAATTGTAATCACATTTGTGGGTCAGTTCACAGAATCTCTGTGCATATAAAAGCATGAAATAGACTCATTGACTCTTTTTTAAATTCAGAAAATATTTATTATTATTATTTAATTGTATTTGGGCTCTGGGGTACATGGCACGTCCTGCATCCTGCAGGATTGTTGTATAGGTACATACCTGCCAAGGTGGTTTGCTGTCTCCCTCACCTCCTGTTACCTGCATCAGGCATTTCTCCCAGTGTTATCCCTCCCCATTCTCCCTGTCCCCACTCCAGGTGTTCCGCTCCTTCCCCTTCCCTTCCCCCACCAAGTAGCCCTGTGAATGTTGTTCCCTTCCCTGTGCCCAAGTGTTCTCATTGTTCACCACCCGCCTGTGAGTGAAAACGTGGTATTTGGTTTTCTGTTCTTGTGTCAGTTTGCTGAGAATGATGGTTTCAAGGTTCATCCAGGTCTCTACAAAGGACACAAACTCATCGTTTTTTATGGCTGCATAGTATTCCATGGTGTATATGTGCCATTTTTTTTTTGTCCAGTCTATCATCAATGGGCATTTGGGTTGGTTCCAGGTCTTTGCTATCCTAAACAATGCCACAATGAACGTATGTGTGCATGTGTCTTTATGAGAGAATGATTTATAATCCTTTGGGTATATACCCAGTAGTGGCATTGCTGGGTCAAATGGAATTTCTATTTCTAGGTCCTTGAGGACACACACTGTCTTCCTCAATGGTTGAGCTAATTTACACTCCCACCAACAGTGTAAAAGTGTTCCTATTTCTTCACATCCTCTCCAGCATCTGTTGTCTCCAGATTTTTTTTTAATGATTGCCATTCTAACTGGCATGAGATGGTATCTCAAGGTGGTTTTGATTTACATTTCTCTAATGACCAATGATGATGAGCATTTTTTCATGTTTGTTACCCATATATTTGTCTTCTTTTGAAAAGTGTCTGTTCATATCCTTTGCCCACTTTTGAATGGGCTTGTTTGTTTTTTTTCATGTAAATCTGCTTTAGTTCTTTGTAGATTTTGGATATTAGCCCTTTGTCTGATGGGTAGATCGCAAACATTTTTTCCCATTCTGTTGGTTGCTAGTTTACTCTAATGATTGTTTCTTTTGCTGTGCAGAAGCTCTTAAGTTTAATTAGGTCCCATTTGTCTATTTTGGCTTTTGTTTTCATGGCTTTTGGTGTTTTAGTTATGAAGTCCTTGCCTGTGCCTATGTCCTGAATGGCGTTGCCTAGGTTTTCTTCTAGGGTTTTTATGATGTTAGTTCTTAGGTTTAATCTTTAAACCATCTGGAGATAATTTCTGTATAAGGGGTAAGGAAGGGATCCAGTTTCAGCTTCCTGCTTAGGGCTAGCCAGTTTTCCCAACACCATTTATTGAACAGGGAATCCTTTCCCCATTGCTTGTTTTTGTCAGGTTTGTCAAATATCAGACGTTTGTAGATGTGTAGCATTGCTTCCAAGGCCTCTGTTCTGTTCCATTGGTCTATATCTCTGTTTTGGTACAAGTACCATGCTGTTTTGATTACTGTAGACTTGTAGTATAGTTTGAAGTCTGGAAGTGTGATGCCTCCAACTTTGCTCTTTTTGATTAAGATTGCCTTGGCTCTGTGGGCTCTCTTTTGGTTCCATATGAAGTTTAAAGTGGTTTTTCCAGTTCTGTGAAGAAGGTCAATGGTAGCTTGATGGGGATAGTGTTGAATCTATAAATTACTTTGGGCAGTATGACCATTTTCACAATATTGATTCTTCCTAACCATGAGCATGGAATGTTTTTTCATCTGTTTGTGTCCTCTCTTATTTCCTTGATCAGTGGTTTGCAGTTCTCCTTGAAGAGATCTTTTACCTCCTTTGTTAGTTGCATTCCTAGGTATTTCATTCTCTTTATAGCAACTGTAAATGGGAGTTTGCTCATGATTTGTCTCTTTCTTTGTCTGTTATTGGTGTATAGGAATGCTTGTAATTTCTTCACATTGATTTTGTATCCTGAGACTTTGCCAAAGTTGCTTATCAGCTTAAGGAGGCTTTGGGCTGATACAACGGGGTTTTCTAAATATATGATCATGTCGTCTGCAAACAGGGACAATTTGACTTCTTCTTTTCCTAATTGAATGTACTTTATTTCTTTTCTTGCCTAATTGCTCTGGCTAGAACTTCCAATACTATATTGAACAGGAGTGGTGAGAGAGGGCATCCTTGTCTAGTGACAGTTTTTAAAGGGAATGCTTCTAATTTTTGCCCATTCAGTATGATATTGGCTGTCGGTTTGTCATAAATAGCTTTTATTTTTTGAGATACGTTCCACTGATACCTAGTTTCTTGAGAGTTTTTAGCATAAAGAGCTGTTGAATTTTGTCATAGGTCTTCTCTGCATCTATTGAGATAATCATGTAGTTTTTGTCTGGTTCTGTTTATGTGGTGAATTACATTTATAGATTTGCGTATGTTGAACCAGCCTTACATCTCTGGTATGAAGCCTACTTGATCGTGGTGGATAAGTTTTTTGATGTGCTGTTGGATTCGATTTGCTAGTATTTTATTGAAGATTTTTGTATCAAAGTTCACCATGGATATTGGCCTGTAGTTTTCTTTTTTAGTTGTGTCTCTGCCAGATTTTGGTATCAGGATGATGTTTGTCTCATAGAAAGAATTAGGGAGGATTCCCTCTTTTTGTATTATTTGGAATAGTTTCAACAGGAATGGTAGCAGCTCTTCTTTGTATGTTTGGTAGAATTCAGCTGTTAACCAGTCTGGACCCAGACTTTGTTTTGTTGGTAGGCTATTAATTGCTGCCTCGACTTCAGACCTGGTTATTGATCTATTCAGGATTTCAACTTCTTCTTGGCTTAGTCTTGGGAGTGTGAAAGTGTCCAGGAATTTATCCATTTCTTCCAGGTTTACTGGTTTATGTGCATAGAATTGTTTGTAGTAATCTCTGATGGTAGTTTGTATTTCCAAGAAATCAGTGGTGATCTCCCTTTTATTATTTTTTATTGCATCTATTCAATTCTTCTCTCTTTTTTATTAATCTAGCTAGCAGTCTGTTTATTTTGTTGATCTTTTCAAAAAACCAGCTTCTGGATTTATTGATTTTTTGAAAGGTTTTTTTGTGTCTCTATCTCCTTCAGTTCTGCTCTGATCTTAGTTATTTCTTATCTTCTGCTTGCTTTTGAGTTGTTTTGATCTTGCTCCTCTAGCTCTTTCAACTTTGACAATAGGGTGTCGATTTTAGATCTTTCCTTGTTTTTCATGTGGGCATTTATTGCTATAAATTTCCCTCTATACACTGCTTTAAATATGTCCCATAGGATCTGTTACGTTGTGTCTTCATTCTTGTTGGTTTCAAAGAACACTTTTATTTCTGCCTTCATTTCATTGTTTATCCATTTGTCATTCAGGAGCAAGTTGTTCAGCTTCCATGTGATTGTGCGGTTTTGAGTGCTTTTCTTAATCCTGAGTTCAAATTTGATTGCACTGTGGTCTGACAGACTGTTTGTTATGGTTTCCATTCTTTTGCATTTGCCGAGGAGTCATTTACTTCCAATTACGTGGTCAATTTTGGAGTAAGTGCAATGTGATGCTGAGAAGAATGTGTATTCTGTGGATTTGGGGTGGAGTGTCCTGTAAATGTCTATTAGATCTGCTTGGTCCAACTCAGCATTCAAGTCCTGGATATCCTTGTTGAATTTCTGTCTCATTGATCTGTCCAATATTGTCAGTAGAGTGTTAAAGTCTCCCACTATTATTGTGTGGGAGTCTAAGTCTCTTTGTAGGTCTTTAAGAACTTGCTTTATGTATCTGGGTACTCCTGCATTGGGTGCCTAAATATTTAGGATAGCTAACTCTTCTTGTAGCATTGATCCTTTTACCATTATATAATGCCCTTCTTTGTCTCTTTTGATCTTTGCTGGTTTAAAATTCATTTTATTAGAGACTAGGATTGCTATCCCTGCTTTTTTTTTGCTCTCCATTTGCTTGATAAATCTTCTTCCATCCCTTTATTTTGAGTCTTTGTGAGTCTTTGCATGTGAGATGGGTCTCCTGAATACAGCAATCCAATGGGTGTTGACTTTTTATCCAGTTTACCAGTCTGTGACTTTTGATTGGGGCATTTATGCCATTTACATTCAACGTTAATATTTTTATGTTTGAATTTGGTCCTGCCATTTTGTTACTGGCTGGTTGTTTTGCCTGTGAATTGATGTGGCTCTCTCATTGCATCATTATTCTTTACCATCTGGTATGCTTTTGCAGTGGCTGGTACTGCTTGCTCCTTTCCCTGTTTAGTACTTCCTTCAGTAGCTCCTGTAAGGCAGGTCTTGCAGCAACAAAATCTCTCAGCAATTGCTTGTCCATAAAGGATTTTATTTCTCCTTCACACATGAAGCTTATTTTGGCTGGATATGAAATTCTGGGTTGAACATTCTTTTCTTTAAGGTTGTTGAATATCAGCCCCCATTCCCTTCTAGCTTGCAGGGTTTCTGCCAAGAGATCTGCTGTGAGTCTGATGGTCTTTCCTTTGTGGGTAACTCGACCTTTCTCTCTGGCTGCCCTTAGGATTTTTTCCTCATTTCAACCCTGGTGAATCTGACAACTATGTGCCTTGGGGTTGCTATTCTTGAGGAATATCTTTGTGGTGTGCTCTGTATTTCCTGGATTTGAATGTTGGCCTGCCTTGCTAGGTTGGGAAAGTTCTCTTGGATAATATCTTGAAGAGGGTTTTCCAACTTGGATTGATTCTCCCTGTCACATTTATGTATGCCAATCAAGCGTAGATTAGGTTTTTTCACATAATCTCATATTTCTTGGAGGCTTTGTTCATTTCTTTTCACTGTTTTTTCTCTAATCTTGCTTTCTCATTTTATTTCATTGATTTGCTCTTCTATCTCTGATATCCTTTCTTCTGTCTGATTGATTCGGCTGTTGAAACTTGTGTATGCCTCGTGAAGTTCTTGTGCTGTGTTTTTCAGCTCCATCCAGTCGTTTCTGTTCTTCTCTAATTCGTTATTCTAGTTAGCATTTCATCTAACATTTTATCGACATTCTTAGTTTCTTTGCATTGGGTTAGAACATGGTCTTTTAACTCAGAGAAGTTTGTTATTACCCACCTTCTGAAGCCTACTTCTGCCAATTCATCAGATTCATTCTGTCTTTTTTTGTTCCCTTGATGGTGAGGAGTTGTGATCCGTGGGAGGAGAAGAGGTGTTCTGTTCTGTGGTGGCATCATCCCTTTTGTGCTGTTTTTTTTTTTTTTTCCATTTTTTTTTTTGAGTTATCTCCTTTAATCTTTGAAGTTGGTGATTTCAGGAGGAGTCTTTGAGTGGACGTCTTTTTCTGTTGAGGTTGGAACTGTATATTTTTTTGGCCTGTAGAGGGCGCTTCTGGGCTGTCTCAGGTTCAGTCAGGTTGCTGAATGGGCAGTCCTTCCCTCCAGATTGTTTGAAGGTGAGATTGGCCCCGCCTTCAAAATGCCCTCTCTCCCAGAGCTCAATCTTCCTGATAGGGTCAAGCTGGTGTATTTGCTGCTGAACTCTCAAGCAAGGGCTTCAGTTTGAGTTCTGTGGAGGTGGGGCCTGCCAGGCCTTATGGTCTGTTTCCCTGCTTTCAACTCTGCCTCCCTCTGTGGGAAGGCATTAGTTCAAACTCCTGCCCAGGTCCCTGCAACAACCTGCCACGCCCCGCGGTAGCCGATGCTCAGATTTGCATCAACTACACACAGCACCCCACAGTCTGGCAGGACTCTCTTGGACCATGGGTTGCAGGAGGGATGAGGTAAGCACAAGATCCGAAATGCGGCACTGAGGGGATTAAGTCCCCTGACCCTCTGAGCCGGCTGTACATTTCAAGTGGGGATGCGCCCCCTGTCTTGATTTGCCCCCCTGGGCGGCTCTGGCCCTGCAGCTCCTTCCCTGGGCCTAATTTCAGTGCCCTATCAGTCCCACAGAAATGAACCCAGCACCTCATTTGGAATCATTAAGTCCTCTAGCTCTGTGTGTCTCATTTGCTGGGAGCTGCATTGTGGTGCTGGATTATCTCCACCATCTTGGCGTCCCCTCCCGACTCATTGACTTTTTCTTTTAATAGTCTGTACAGTTAGTGAAATATAATTTGTCACTTACCACTAATCAAATATGAGGGTTTCAAAGTTTCTGTGACTCCAGAAAAAAGGTGCTTATGCCTAATTTGTAACCAGTTCCAGAAAACTAAATGACATTCCATAGATCAAATACCACATAGTCAAACTAGTTAACATCACACTTAATTCTATTTTTTAATCACATGAAGCAATAAATTGAGATGTATTAGTAACTGGAGAGATGCAGAGACATTTTAGGCATCTGAAAAGACATTTACCATCACAAATGCAATTTTCTAACAAATAATGCTGATTACCTCCATTATAGAATAATGACAAAGAATCTGACAAAGAAAAGAAATATTTCATAAGCCCTTTTTAAAAGATGCTAAAATTCTGTATAACTCTTTCTACCTTAAACTAGATGGAAAACTGGACACTTACTCTCATATTAAATACTCTTTATCACTTTCCTGTACACATCACTTCTCATTTCTTGGAATGTGGACTCATTTCTTGGAATGTGGACCAATTTCATAAGCATATCTCCAGGGTATTTTGTTGCTTTGGGTCAAAATTCATTATATAGCTTTTGAAGAAGATTCAGCTATGCTGAATTAAATAAACTATAGAGTTCCTTAGAATAGAGATAATGTGTAATACAGAGGTAATTTTATAAAAAGAAATCATGATAAAACATTGTACCACTGTGCTGTTTTAATGTAGCATCTAAAATGACTTGACTTGAATTTCGGAGGAAGCCCATCCAAAATAGAGACCCCAAACAATTTCTTCTCCTGAAGATAATGCTGAGTAGATGTTGACTGAAAGTGATACAGAGGTCTAGTGGTCACTGTCATCCATCTGGAATGTAGACTTGATCAGAAATGAACTAGTGCCAGGCAGAAGTAGACATTTCTGTGGTTGATCTACATTTTGTGCTTTTCATTTTCATTCATTAAGAAGAGCAGAAGATCAAACACCGCATGTTCTCACTCATAGGCGGGTGTTGAACAATGAGAACACATGGACACAGGGAGGGGAGCACTACACACAGG
>NW_016108025.1:20961-42506 GCF_001604975.1 Cebus imitator
AAAAAAAAAAAAAAAAAGATAGATTTTTGATCATTACCATACTTTTTGTTTCCAGGACCAACTAGGGTTTCTCAACTTCACCCTTTCTTTTGCCTAGACTAATCATTATATTCCCAAATATACAACTAGTGTTACATTCTACAATTTTAGATAAAACCAAACAAAAAAAAAACTGTCTATTGTCTTAGCTCACTGGAGGCATGCTTATCTCAAGTATTTAAGATGTGTGAAAGAAATGAGAAAATAGCAAACTTTCTAAGGAATATGGAAATCCTTTGGTTTTCCATAAGGGAGCTCTGAGCCTTATTCATGAATGAGATGTATATAGAGTCCTTGGAGCTTGCACAGCCATTTGAGACCTGACTTTACCAACTGTTCTAATAAACAATTGAAGATAGAATTCCAACAGTCTCTTTTTCAAAGTTAGAGAGTCTGTAACACTCCCAAACCTATCTATTCTCTCTTTCTCTGTTTCTCTCTCTCTCTCTCCCCCCTGCATATCTATCTAATCTATCTATATGTATTATTACACATAGGAAATATTTAAGACTTTGGAATAGGCAAAAGAGGTTACTGAACATTCTTTCAGTGGAATGCTCTGGAGTAGAGTCTTGGGAGCTATCTGTCCTGTAGAGATGTGCACTTTTGTCTTTGCCAGACATAATCCATCTCTGCAGAAAAAGACATTAACTTGTAGAAAATTGATAGTGATGGAAGTATTTTCTGTTCTTTGCTGTGCAAATGATTTCTTTTCAGTAGAGAATATAAATCTCCATATAAATAACTTCTTTATTGAACTAATTTTAATACCTTTATTGTTTCCTCATTAACATGTCAATTTCTGACATGTTCTTTTTATATTTGTATGAGTCATAATTTGTATTTTTTAGAAAATTATTCTTTAACAGCATTCATTAAAGGATATCTTTTCCTTTTCAGAGTTAAAATGTTTCCAGATAATGAACAATGATGTCATTGGGAACAGAATTATTTGGTACTACATGTGTAACATAAAACCAGAAATAGTTGGGGAATGAGGCAGGGCTGAGAGTATTGCGATATTGGGAGCAAAAAGCCAGTTTTACCTTACACACACACACACACACACACACACACACACACACACACACGGAGACACTGATGGGGAACACCACCTATATTTATGGAGTGGGGAAGAAGCAGAGCCTACTTCATTTCCTGAAACTTTCCCCTTGCCCTTTATTTGCTTCTTAATATTTCTAACACACATCATTATTTGTTTTCCCATTTTCCTAGAAGACATTTCACTACATGCAGTTTATACGGCAGCTATATTTATTTTCACATACTGTCAGTTTTATTTCTTTCAACATAAAATTTCAAAATACTTTGTCAGTTAAAAATTTTAAAATCTGGGCTGTGCATGGTGGTTCATGCCTGTAATTTTAGCACTTTGAATCCACCTCAAGCAGGAGGATTGCTTGAAGCCAGGAGTTTAACACCAGCCTGTGCAACAAAAGGAGACCTTATCTCAAGAAGAAAGAAAGAAAGAAAGAAAGAGAGAGAGAGAGGGAGGGAGGAAGGGAGGGAGGGCGGGAGGAAAGGAAAGAGAAAGGAAAGAAGGAAGGAAGGGAGGGAGGAAAGAAGGAAGGAAGGGAGGGAAGAAAGGAAGGAAGGAAGGAAGAAAGAAAAAATTAGATTAGCTGCATGCAGTGGCATGTACCTGTAGTCCTCAGCTCAGCTACTTGGGAGGCTGAGGCAGGAAGATCACTTGAGCCCAAGAGGTGAATGCTAATACACACACACACACACACACACACATACACACACATACATATATATATAGATATATGATGTTTAATACTGAGTGTCAACTTGATTGAATTGGAGGATACAAAGTATTGATCCTAGGTGTGTCTGTGAGGGTGTTGCCAAAGGAGATTAACATTTGAGTGGGCTGGGAAGGCAGACCCACCCTTGATCTGGGTGGGTATAATCTAATCAGCTGCAAGCACAGCTTATAAATGGCAAAAAAATGTGAAAAGAGAGACTGGTCTAGGCACCCAGCCTAAGTCTTTCTCCCATGATGCTTTCTGCTCTCAAACATTGGACTCCAAGTTCTTCTGTTCTGGAACTTGGACTGGCTCTCCTTGTTCCTCAGTCTGCAGACAGCCTATTGTGAGACCTTCTGATGATGTGAGTTAATACTTAATACTTATTAAACTCATATATAGATAGATAGATAGATATCTATATCTATCTATCTATCTATCTATCTAATCTATCTATCTATATATATGTATATATATCTGTCCCTCTAGAGACCCCTGACTAATACAATATATATGTATACATATGTGTATATATTTATGTGTGTGTGTGTACATATATATATTTATCATTTTGTGTGCTTGTTCAGAGGTGATTCATAGTGGTAATCACTATTTCTTCATTCACCCATGTCATATAATTAAGTAAAAGACATCAATTGATTTTTTAAAGTTTCTTATGAAGTGACATTGTGCTTTCCTATAAGCCACTAGGGCAGGTCCTGGGAAGACCTATGAGCTGTTGATGAAGATGCAGCCTGTGCTTGGAGAACAAAGGAAGAAGCTGTAGTAATAATGATGGTGGCCTGGTCAGCAGGGTTTCCAAGTAAGAGACAGAGTTTGTAGTTATAGACCAAGTGAGAAGATAGGCTCATAGCATATAGTACATGTTGAATATGCCTAGTTGACTCAGCCTAGTGTTGAAACAGCATTTGCTCATCTGTTTTCTTCTCTGGAAGATGCTATCAACTGGTGCTGTGTCCCCACAAATGGCCATGAGCCTGGCCAGGAGAGATCATGGCAAAAGGGACTGAAATACATTTTCTATTCTGAACAGAAGAGCTACAGGGCATTCTAAATACTAGTATGTGCTCTCTCTCTCCCTCTCTCTCTCTCTCTCTCGTTCCCCTCCCTCTCTCTAACATAAAAATCTCTTCTATTGTCCTCACCAAAAAGGATATGTACATAAACATTGGATAACTGGGCCTTATTAATATGGGGAAATGTCTGAAATCCCAGCGTAAATACCTGGTTAAGCTGGATTAGAAAACATGGCCTAGACTCAAGCCTAACCGGGAAACTTCTACCACTTACCTCAAATCAACACCACAACCCACTTAGGTAAAAGAAGAGCTCCTGTGGAACAACTGTCCCCACTCATTCCTATTACCTAGTGGAGAGAGAACATGGAGCTTGTGAAGAAGTGAAGCATGTAACATTCTCTCAGGGGAATTAATTTTCTATCACTGGAATTTGGTGTCAGGGGAACCAGTCTCACCACTGGCCCACAGACCATACTTGGGGAGCACTGCTATAGATTAAGTCCCAGCTCCTCTTTCCAGGTTAACATCTGTAAATGAAGGAAGTGTGGTTAGAATGACCATCTGGCTGAGTGGTAACTTGATGGTCAACATCAGGAACAACAGTTTAAGAGTAGCAGATAATTTAAAAATAGTTAAAATTTTGTGGGGAGAGCAAATCAAAGCAGTTATCTTGTGTTCTGGTATTTGGGGTTTCCTAGGAAGAAAAGAAAGGGAAGAGAAATAAATAATTGCTAGTGACCCAATGTCTTTAGTATTGACATGTATTATGGGTTGAATTGTGTCCTCTTAAAAGATATGTTCAAGTCCTGTCCCTCAGTACCACAGAAAATTACCTATTTGGAAATAGGGTCATTGCTGATATAATTAGCTAAAGTGAGGTCATATTTGAATAGCATAGACTCTAATCTAATATGACTCATGTGTTCATAAGAGAGGAAAATGCCATGTGAAGACAGAATCATGCAGAGGGAAGGTGGCTGGTGAAGATGAAGGCAGAGACTGTAATAATGCATTTACAAGCCAAGGAACTCCAAGGATTACCACTAACCTCAGACGCTGCAAGAGAAGAGGTTCTCCCCTGCAGGTTTCACAGGGAGCTCCTCGCTGCCCACAACTTGATTTTGGACTTCTTGCATCCATAACTGTGAGGCAATTATTTATGTTGTTTTCTGCCTCCCAGTTTGTGATACAAACTGGGAATCTTAGAAAACTAATATAATATGTCAGTTCTAGTCCTAGAAAAGGAATATAGCATTTAAGTTCCAGTAGGTAGCTACATCACATCTTTGAGAAATGAGAAGAACCAATTCATAATCAATTTACTATCAGCATTCATCCATCTATAGTGCCACATACCCAGACTTCTTATTTCTCTAATATGGCATCTCCCACTTTCTGTTACATCATATCTTGTTAGAATCTTACCCTTTATTTGCATTTGAGATTTTATTGGCAAAAGTCACTTTAATGGTTATCTGAACCATACATATAACAAAGAATTTTATCACCCTCTTCATCTCTGTATCTATCATATCATATGACCATATACTTCTCTAAATCAGGGAGCTCAAACATTTATTAATGTATCCCACAGAGAGAATAATATTTGATGTTATAACCAGTGTCCATATACCTATTTATTTATATAAGCTGAAAAAACACTTACCTTTACTGTTCCTACTACATTTGAATTGGATATTTTCTACTGTATTCTGTTTTTTGAAATGGTTATATTTACTCTGTAAATTAATTTTATACCTTTTGTTAACAATCCACAGGTTTTTTTTTTTTTTAATATGGCCCATATTTTGCCTAGTCTCTGAAGGCTAGCCTCCATGGATGATTTCACCGAGTTCTATGTCACTCATATTCTCCTAACCACATACGTATATAAACACCACAGTTCTATATTATCTGGAGATACATACGTCTGAGAATGTATAATGGTAAACATTCCTTAAAATAAAAAAAAAAATGGCCTCTCAAACACAAGTGAAATATTTATCTTATAAAAACAAGTTTCTTGCTATTTAGAAACAGAATTGCAGCTATATTAAATCATTGTTTCCTAGTATTTATAGCAATGAGGCACTTTTATTCATGGAGCTATTAAATACAGAGGCCCTTTGCATGTAGAACTTCTGGATTATTCGTTACCACTCTGTTTCCTGGTCATTTCAAGCAATTACTCATTTCCCTTAACCAGGTTGACTAATTTTATTTCCTTCCTGAAATAATTCATTGTTTGAGTGAATCAACCAAGTAACAGCTTGTGTTCTAGAGATAATGCAAGTAAATGCAGAGCTGACAGCTAATCTAGATGACGCCATTTGTTTTGGGTGAATCTTAATGTCGTCTTAAGAAAAACAACCAGAAACTATCCCCTGACAGATCAGCTAATAATTCTGAGAAATGGAAGACAGCTATTTTTTAGGCCTCTCTTCATTTTACCTATTTCTTAATAATTTGAAGCCACTTGGGGGATAATGAAAATTGATACTCCCATAATAGGGAAGATAAATATTTGGTTTCCTTTATATTAATAATATATTTCTGTTGTTAGGAATTAAACAAACAAATCTACCTTATTTTCTAAAGAAGGTCAACAGAAAGAATTGCCTGAGGTCAATTACTCAAATCTGAAATCACTATTTCTGTCAGATACCCTTGCAGATGTCATTGAGCTATGCTACCAATTCTCTAAGCCTGGGCCATTTAGAATATTTCACAATGCAATTATTTCAGAATATTTACTGGAAAACCGTATCTCTCTAAATTACATAGTTTTGTGTGTTCATCATTTAGCTTTTTCTACGATGAATCTAAGGGAGATTCGTGATTCTTATTTTAAAATTGCCTGGGCTGTAATCATCATTGTGAACATACTCTGGTTTCGGAAATGTGATCCTTGTGTAGTCATTCATTCTCTGTTGGTGCTAACTTAAAACTCTTTACTGAGCTAAATAATATTTCTGTGTGAATAACTCCTACCAACCTACGAAGGTGGACTGGTCTACACACAAACAGAAGCCTTGGTTCAGTGCCTTAAGTTTTAGAAGACATCTACCTCTTTCTTTTTATCACCACCTGATTTTTAAAGAAAAAGAAATGGTCCAGAATTGACAACACAGAATACCTGTCCTTTGAATATTTTTCTAATTATCTAATGCCTGAGTTTTTACCCAAAGCCCAATTATACAAAATTAATGGGAGATTGCTTATGTGATCTATAGCCTATTTGTTTCTCACTTTGCTTGAAAGGAAGGAAATTATAAGAAGCAATCACAATAAATTTGCCCTTACATCTGTATAGGAATATCATGTATTTTAACACTTACTGTACCCACCATTTAGTTAGAGAATAGTGAGGAGAACTTATCCTTTGGTGTCACAAATGATACAAGAGTTAATGATTGGTTGTTGATCCAGATGGAGGTGACGAAATGTTCCGGTTTGCCCAAGAGATCCTGGTTTCTGTCTGCTGTTTTGCTGTAATTGTTAGTAGCTTCTTCCCCATCCCTCATTTTTAGAAGTTTCTGGGTTTGAAACATAAATTCTGCCCAATTTTGAGTTAATCAAAGGAGACAGAGGACCTTTCTTGTTAGAAAGAGTTAGCCAGTCTTGCTTATGAAGTTCAGCTTTGAGGAATGGGCACATCCCTCAGTGTGTTCCTAATGCAAAGTGAAACATTGTAGTCAATAATCCAGGACTGGTCAGACCTTAGAAAAATAAAAATCCCGCAATTATTGAGTCTTGGAAGGAGTGTGAGCATTTCAATGCTTCATTGCAATATCTTGACTAAGAAATACAGAATTAGGAAAACTTTTCACTCAGTCATTATAGGAATCAAAGCAGGTGTATGGTCAGGGAGGTGTCCTTAATTTTGATGAATTTTCTGATACACAACTCAAAGGCTGAGAGTG
Organism: Cebus imitator; assembly: GCF_001604975.1. Classification (NCBI taxonomy): domain Eukaryota; kingdom Metazoa; phylum Chordata; class Mammalia; order Primates; family Cebidae; genus Cebus; species Cebus imitator. Next base: position 27,736 of record NW_016108025.1, read on the forward strand.
TCCTATATGTTAATCCTCATGTTGATGACTTAAAGTATTTGAATCTTAAAGAAATAATCTACTAGAGGCCAAAACTATGGTTTAGAATTTTTGATTCATCTCTAAAGGGGATTTAAAGAATAACTCCGTATATGACTAACACTTAAGGAACAAAAACTATTTACTTCCCTGAATATATTTATAAACCTTCAGTATAATTTTGTATAATTTTGTCATCCTAAACAGCACAAAAAAAAATCTCTACCATATGATGCAGGCCAGAGGCATTATTTCTTAAAAAACCTTTTCTTTTTTTTTTTTTAAGATTGAAAATATAGCAGCAATTTGAATGTAAACATCAGGCATCCTAAACAGCCAGCAAATTGCAGGCCCACAAAGCCAGCCATCTTTTTATCCTTTCCTTGATTGATGAATTGTGCAGAAATGATCAAGATCAATTCAAGGATGCATGAATTTCATCTTCTTCAGTTTCTGAGGGTTGTATTAGGCCTGTAATTCTGTCTACAAGATGACACTGTTAGAGAATGAACAAAGAAAGCAATTGATATTTTATTCTTATCCTGGCAATGAATTTTGCTTATTACCATCTTCAAAATACAATTGAGTGAATAGTGATTACTCCTGCATAGGTATAAATGCATACATGTGAAAAAAGTTAAAAATAAATAGCATGAAAATTGCCTTTAACTTTCAAAATCATTTTCCCAATCTCTTAAATGAGGCTGTACTTGTGTAGTGAACTTCAAGCATAAAACAAAGTAGATTCTTTCAGCCTTGCTGCTAACTTAGAGTCTATAATGTAAAGTGAACAGAAAAAGATATTTTTAATCTCAATTTTTCTACCTATGGACGTGTCTAAAGGAGATTCATCTAGTAGCATGTTCTTTAAGTCCTTGCTACTTAAAGTGTAATTATTAAAGTTTGAAAAGTGCTGATTTTGGCTGGTTGTATTTGCACAGCTTTAGAAACATATAAACCATGTAGGACATTAACTAGACTTATTTTAATGTCACACCTATTGAGCACTTACAATGAATGCACTTTGCATATTTTTAGGTATATATTTATGAACCTAGTCCGTGGATTATATTCCATTAATTCTTAGGAAGAAATGTTCAGTTGCTTTATTTAGCAGAATTTTTTCTTCTTTCCCCTTTCTCCCATGATAAATATTTCTTGTTAATCAGTGGTATTAGAATGTAAATAGATCTTTTAAGTCAATTTATTTGCAAGTGATCGCCCACAACAATTTTACTTCCTAAATTTCCATTTATTGCAAATATTACTATTCAGCTCACACATATACAATGAACTCTCATTTAGTCACAATAGTTAAGGAATGAACTACTGGTTAATTGACCATTCTAGCTAACTGATAATTACGTTATATACTTCCAGAAATTAAGCAGAATTACAAGCACTGTATAAAACATAATTTATTCACAATAGCAAAGACATGGAATCAACCCAAATATCCATCAATGATAGACTGGATAAAGAAAATGTGGTAGATATACACCATGGAATATTATACAGCCATAAAAAGGAATGAGATCATGTCCTTTGGAGGGACATAGATGGAGCTAGAAACTATTATCCTCAGCAAACTAACACAGGAACAGGAAACCAAACATTGCATATTCTCACTTATAAGTAGGAGCTCAACAATGAGAACACATGAATACAGAGAGGGTAACAATGCACACTGGGGCCTGACAGAGGGGGACAAGACAGGGAGGACATCAGAATAAATAGCTAATGTATGCGGGACTTAATACCTAGGTGATGGATTGATAGGTGCAGCAAACCACCACATTTATCTGTGTAACAAACCTGCACATCCTGCACATGTATACCAGAACTTAAAATTAAATTAAATTTAATTAAAAAAATAAATTTAAAAAAACCATAATTTAATATTTTCTTTCACAGGCACAATGAGTTTCAGAATCTTCATGTGGTTCAAACTTCATCTAGTACCTTATTATTTGAGTACCAAGACCTATAAAATTTTATCTTTGGAATATTTGTGGAATCAGCCCCCCTTCTCTCCATCCCTGATGTTGTCACTCTGGTTCCAGTCACTCCTGTCTCTCGACTAGTTTAATGCATCATTTTACTGCCTGGTCACCAGGATTGTCTCTAATTCATTTTTCCTTCTGAAATCTGAGTGATTATTGAAAAGGCAATCTCATATATTTATTTTTCTGCTTAAAACATACCAATGCTTTTGTATTTCTTGCAGGATAAAGTTCAAAATTCTTAATATGATCTGGACCATACTTGATTTTCAGTGTTACATATCATTTGTTTTCTCTGTTTCAACCCCACCATCCACATACCTGTCTCTTCACCTTCAGGTTACTTTCTAGTTAAAATAATGACTTTTAGATCCCAGAAGGCTCTAGATACTTCCTTGCCTCCAAGCCTCTGCACTTGCTGCCCCCTTGCTGGGGTCAATGTCTTTCTGCGCTACACTTTCTATCCCAATACACAACTAATTCATGATCGTGCTTCAGGTCACAGTATCACCATGGGTTCATCCAGGAGCACGTCTTCCCTTTCTCACTCGTCTCTGAGCTCCAATCCAAGTGATACATCTTCTTCGTGATTCCATAGCAGCCTATACCGTCCCTATCCCAACATGTACATTTTGGTCTTGAATTTCCTATTTCCCAATCTGTATTCCAAAATCTGGATGGGCCTTCATGGTGGCGTATAAGTCTTTCTGTCTGTAATAGCCCTAATGCACAGTGAAGTCATTCTATACGCTTTTATAAATAAATGAATGAATTGACATAAAAGTGCATAAAATATAATCAGTTTAAATATCAGCTTTCCTTATGCGGTATAAAAAAGATAGTAGGTAAACTATTTACACTGAGTCTTTAGTTACCTGAGTTTGTACCCTGGAAGATGCTTTCTAAAATTAGTACCCAATATTCACATGTTTCCTGGTCACTCATCTTCTTTTCATAAAAATAAGGTATAGATTGTTCAAATGCAGAACTGGCTGGGATAAAATTATCTGGCTCCCCTTTATAAGATGAACATAACATTTTGCTTATTTGCATGCCTTAACAACTACAAGTGAGGATAGATTGTGGAATGTATTCTCAGAATAAAAATTTCTAAAATGAGAATAACAGAGTATATGAACAAGGAATGGTAGATGACACTTCAATAGATGATCAAATCTTGAGAAATTTTAAGCTAAATATAGTAAGCCATGATAATACTCTGAGAATTTAATCAAGCAATTACATACAGGGAAAGTATTTAAGTTGTAATCAACAGAATTTCAGGTTTGTTAAGGAATAAGCAAACCTGGCTGATGTCATCATCATCCAATAAATCATCCTCAAAAATAATTGGCAAATAATTGGTATTTTAAATCATCAAGGGTATAGCCCAAGGCTCAAATGCTGGTTGAGATGCTCGAAAAAGAGCTATCTGCTGTGGAAAAATGAGAAGTAATTTGCTGTGGTGACTAATGACCTTCAAATCTCAGTGGTTTCCAACCATAAAAATTCTTTCTCTTGCACATTTTGTATTAGCTGTGGGTCAACTACAGCTCTGCTTCAACAGGTCTTACTTCAAGATCCAAGCCTAAGAAGAAGCCCCTATTTGGAACAAGGCATTCTTGTGGGAAAGGATGTACAAGAGGCAGTGTTTAAACCCAAAACCATCTTTAAAGATTCTCTTCAGACACAGCACATGTCATAACTGCTTACATTCCACTGACCAAAGCAAGTCATTTGACTGTTAAATCAAGTTTAATGCAAAGCTGCCTCCTTATGTATTTCTAAGTTCAGCCTAAAGGTTTCTTTGTACATCATTAACTATAACCTAAGTGAAAGTGTAAACAGATTATAGCCTACTCTTGTGCCAATCATTGAGTTTTCACCAATCAAAGGGGGCCAACTGTTCAAACCATCTTCAAATTAGGCAAATACCAAGCTGTAACCAATCTGGCCTTTTTTGTCCATAAATCTTGTTCCACTGTGTGGCTGTCCTGGAGCCTCTGAGCCTGCTCTGGCTTGAGAGGCTGCCCAATTCGCGAATCACTTTTTGCACAAACTCTTTTAAATTTAATTTGGCCAGTTTCTCTTTTAACATGACCAAGTCTTACATTAGTCTGAGGAAATTTCAGCCACTAACACAGAAGCTCTGCAACTCATGTTCAGGGGGTTAGTGTCATATATTCTTCTTATTTGGAAGGGGGTGGATATTTGGAAACAAGGTACCATAGTACTTGAACTGAGAAATAGAGAGGACAGAGTCAAACTGAGACACTTGGCAGGGATCTGGAGTTAGTTTGAAAATAAAGGCCTTTGTGGGCTAACATTCTGAAATCCAGTCTAGCCCAGTATCTATTCAGACTGTGTGGCTGGAGGCTAAGGACTTCAGATCACATAGATCTCAGATGATGATGGGTAGCTCTACTGTTTATTAGCTTTGTGACCTACTGAGTCATTTCAGTTCTCTGTAGCAGAGGCTATTTTCTGCTCACCAAATATCCAAGGAACATTTACATGCATCTCCATATTTACTCACCCCAGTTGTGATTGGGGAGAGGCCATATGAGAAGTTCTGGCTAACAGCATATGAACACTTAATGGCTCCTAAAAATCTCCCCTGAGATTTTCAGCTCATTGTCTTCTCTTCTGCAGAACGGGGGTTGCTAGATGACGGAAGTATATATCCCTGAATCACATTCTGTAGAAGAGTGGCACAGAAGAGTCATCTGACCCATATGAGACCCACACCAGACTGTGGGATAACAACCTGGTTTGTGTTAAGGCCTTGAAATTTTAGCATTTGTTTGTTTCTTCAGTACTGGCCAACATTTGTCAAAGGAAGAGGATAAAGACTATCTCCTGCATTTTTGCAAAGATAAATTGAGATGATTTATATAAAGCATAGAACAATGTCTTCCATAATATAGACTTAATATATGATAACTATGAGAGTTTATTTTAATGTTATATTCATCTAGAGATTAAGGTCTTCAGAATCAATAGGTGTAGCTCATGTCTCAGATATGCTACTATGTATGTTAAGAACATTATTTAATTTCTTTCCACTTTCATTTCTTTATGAAATGGCAATAAAATGGGATCCAATTCACAAGGTAATATATGGGGTAGTGGTGGCAGTAATGGTGGCTGATAATCTTCTGCCTGATCCCTCATCAAAGCAGCAGAGTTAGCCATTAGGGAAAAGAACTAAAGAGATAAGCTTATATGGAGATCCAACTGCAGTTTTGATCAGATTGATGGTACTAACCAGTCACAGTCCAGCTACTAATAGAGTGGTCTCCAGCCACAAAGGCAGTGATCAGATGATGGACAATTATCTGAGTATCAGCAGTGATTTTGCTGCTGGAGACAAGAAAAAAAGACAAGCAGGAGTTTAGGAGCTGGAAAACCAATGTATACAATTTTGCCTTTATGTTGAGTTTGTATTTCTCTTTAAGCAATTTTAGAGCAATAATGGATGTAGCATTAAAAATTAATTTTGCTTTTTTTCCAATCATAATAGTAATAGAGTTTATTACAGAAAGCTAGAAGAACAGAAATTTGGACAGAAAGAAAAACATACATTGCTCTAATCCAACAAATAACTAATAATATTTCTGTATCTATAGTCACTCTTTTTTTCTATGAATTTTATTTGTTTCAAGGACTATAAATTATTTAATTATGTAAATATACCATAGTTTACTTATTTATTTCTTTTGTAACATTAGGTTTTTGCTGTTGTAAAGAATGCCCCTATTAACTTCTGTGTTACATATTTTTACATCCTTTGATTTATTTTGTTGGGACAAATCCACAGAATTGGAAATACTAGGACAAATAGAAAAGATATTTATAAGAAATAATATACTATATCGCCAAATTGCTATCCCCAGCAATACATGAAAATGATAGTTTCACATGGCCAATAAGGGGTTTATTTTTGTATATTTCTAATTTTAAAAAATCCTTAAAATATTATATGTTAATATAGAATATCTAGCTACATATTTATTATATATATATACATTAGTCATTTTATTTTGCATTTATTCATGATATGAAAATTTGTCTAATCTTCTGAGATTACCCATCATAGTGCATGATTTTTGAATTATCTCTTTATGTCAGTTGGCAATTTAATATTTTTCTTATTGATTTGCATGAATGTTTTTTATCTTAACAATATTAGATATATAGTCTTCTTAACTAATCTTATTATTTATTATCAGGAGAAATAGTAGGTGGCTGTCCAGTTATCCTTAACTCATCTTCAGCTGAATATGTGGCTATCTTTTTACCCTCTCATATTTTCTTATAACCAAATTGTCCATTGACTATAATTAAAATCTCCCTTTTGGATTAACTCTCAAGCTTAGTGTAGCCAACTCTTCATGAGTTGAGGCGTAGGTAGAGACTTTTCAGCTTTTAGCAAATGTACTTAATATCTGTTGGTTGTATCTCAAAAAATGACATAATTTCAGAATTTTATTTTCAAGTCCCTTGGTCTGGATGTAAAATGTTTCTTTCAAAACAACTTTGGGACTGTCAGAGAGGTAGAGCTGTGGCCGAGTTTCTGCATAAAGTGAAATCTAAGAAATAATTGGCATCTTCATAGAAATTTCTGTTTAGAACCACAATTTACATTGTTTCTACTTCAGTCATTTTCCAATATTTTTTCACAGAATACCATTCTAAGCACTGGGAATGTTTTCTCAGAATTCCATGGAGGTGCTGCTTTTCATGATTGTCTGTCCGGGTGTGAAGCAGAGAAAAAATTGGCAGAGACTGTGGTCCAAGCTGTTAGTTGAGCTCCTATGAGTGGTTTCAGTATAAGTATTTTTCTACCTACTGTTGTGTATCTAGGTATCCAAATGCCACAATGTTAAGCAAATACCTCCAAGGTCATATGTGACTTTCATACATTGTGGATTCTTTTTAGACTGTCGTCTTTATTCAACCTTGGCCTATTTTGATGTTTAGGAGAGAAGATCTTAAAGATTTCAGCTTCTAGAATTTCAAATGCACCAGGACACACACTGAATAACTTTACTATCAGAAAGTAGTACATGAAATATCTTCTGAGTTTAAAAGGTATCATTCATTCATTCATTCATTCAACAAATATGTATTGCCTTCCTAGGGGAGGAGTTCTGTCTGCATTTGAATTTCACTTCATTTATTTAGCAGCTATATGAATTGGGCTAAATCAATTTGACCTTCGCAATTTTTCTTACCTTTGTTGCATTATTTCTACTACAATGACCATAAGCCAAGCGTACTGCTAGGCAGAAAGCATATTTTAGTGAATAAAGCGAGCACAGACCTTGCATGGGGTTAAACACAACGTGGAAAGAGGCTTCTAGGCTTTGGAGAGGATAATAGAGGCTACCTAATGCATCCCTCTTTCTAAAATTAATATAGGATACAAAAAAGGAAATAAAATTTCTTATAGCTCATAACTACAACTTCAGTAGGAGAAAAATTACCAAAAAATTAACTTATTATTTTTTTGGTAATTAATAAATTAAGTCTATGCAAGACTCCATCTACAAGGAGCCTAGAATCAGGTGGAAATTGAGTGGAATTGAATAGAGGGCAGTGGAGTCTTACTGACAGTGTGACACTGATTTCATCAATTGAAGTTCATCCCCAAAAGGACTGAGTCCCCGTATTTACCTGAGTGGGTAAATATGATGCAAAGTTTCAGTAACCTGGCAGATAAGAGCCCTGGCAACTGAGGAATCTGAAGAAAAAGGCTAAGAAAGTAAGCAGCAACTGAGGGGGCTTTCATGGGAAGGCATCATTTCTGGGGGACATGACTGTATCATGGAACATGGAAGTGTGTCTGGGTGGCTTGGAGGTTAAGGGAAAGGAAGCTGCTGAAGATAAGAGCCACAATATCACATGGAAGAAAAAAACAGTGATTCAGAAGAAAACACACAACACACACACACACACACACACACTTAGAAATTCTTAAAGAAACTGAGCATCACTGTAGCAATAGAAGAAGGCACTCTTAAACCTGGAAATTAATTATAATAGCCAATCTCTGATATCACTTTTGGTCTAGAAAAACCCAACACAAACAAAGACACCAGTGACAAAATGACCCAGCATCCCTGTAAGGTAATTATCCATGATAAAAGAAGTGGTTAAAGAAAACTCAAAGCCTTAATAACTTATAAAGATGAGAAATGCCAATACCTGAATTAAACATCCAAATCAGATGGAGAAAAGATTAAGCTGAAAGAAAGCAGATAAAATGTCAAAAACAGCAAAGGAAAACAGAAAAACAAGAGCACTAACAAATAATTAAATATTATAAATTACTTTCATATGTAATAATGACATTGTGGTCATGTCTTTAAAAACCGACCTGGGGCTCTCTTACATTACTACTTGAAGGCAAAAAATGATCCGCCCACTTTGGAAAAGAGTTAGGTCGTTCCTTAAAAAGTTAAACACACATTTATTATAAGACTTGTCAATCCTGCTTTTTGGTATTTACCCAAGATCAATGAAAATTATGTTCACACAAAACATAAAAAACAAATGTTTATAATGGATTTTTTATAATTACCAAAAACTGAAAAAATCCAGTTCTTCAACTGATAAATAGATATACAAACAGTGATACACCTATAAAACTGGATTCCTACACAGCAATTAAAAGGGATAAGCTATTGATGCATGCAACAGCATGAATGAATCTCAAAAGCATTGTGCTAGGTGAAAAGCCAGGTTCAAAAGGCTACTGTGATTCTATTCATGTGGCATTCTAAAAACAGCAAAACTATTGAGGCAGAGAACAGATCAGTGGTGCTGGAGTAGGAGGAAGATTGAGTACTAAGGGGCATAAGGGAATTTTTTGGGATGATGGAAATGTTGTATGTCTTAATTTTAATGATGTTTACATGATGTATATATGGCTCAAAAAATTGAACTGAACATCAAAAAGGGTGAATTTTACTGCATGTGAATTATACCTCGATAAGTCTCACTAAAAGTCTTATAGATTTAAAAGAATTTTAGAGATTCTTGATAAAACTTTTACAAGTAAAATAATATAATATTTGATATTCTCTTCAGGTTAACCTGATGGTTTGGAGAAAATAGGTAGAGAAATATATAAAATGACTAAGAGTCATTCAACAAACATGGTCCAAACTCCTCAAATTGTATACATCAAAGATGCACAATTTTTGCAAATCAATTACACCTCAACAAAGCTATTAAAATAAATTAATTAAAAACTCAAAAAAAAAGTAAAATAAGATTGCCCAAGAGTTGTAATTTTTGAAACTAGAGCTCATTATACTGTACACTTCATTATTCTATGTATTTGGTATTCCTTATAGTAAACAATATTTTAAATATATAAAGCTAAAAGTAATTGGAAATTAGGCAACATAGAATAAAAATTGGATTTCCTATATTATTCTGATGGAAAAGCAAATCTTGGCATATTTTGCAGGAAGCTATTATGTGACTATCACTAAAAAAAGATGGCTTGAAAATCTTAAGTTTGAAAGTAATTTGGAATTTTATAAAGTAGATTTGTTCTATGGGAGTTCCATATTAAACAAAATTAAACTGCAGTTTCTCAGAGTGGTTAATACACTACTGTGGTATGCAACATTGCCCAAATTAATTTGTATGTAGAATTCCCAAAACATTTGCAGAAGTAATGTTACATAGAACATACTTGAGATTCCATACCATTTTCAAGACTGACAGTACATATTTGTAGTAGCCTAGGTGCCAAGAGGCAACTTAATGCTGCAGTCAAAACTTGGTGCTTCATGTATTAGAGTAATGCTAGTTCCTATAACCTAATTCCCTGAGGTGAAGTGGCTTAACATGATAGAAGCCATTTCTCCCCCATATATCTGTCCAGTGAAAATGTTTTAGATAGTGATGGACTTTCCCTCACACAGTGCTTCAGGAATTGGACCTCCATCTTATCTCTTTTCCATCCTCTAGAGCAGCAGTCCCTGACCTTTTTGGCACCAGGGACCGGTTTTGTGGAGTACAATTTTTCCATGGACCAGGGGCGAGGGATGGTTTTGGGATGATTTAAGCACATTACATTTATTGTGCCCTTTAGTTCTATTATTATTACATTGAAATATATAACAAAATAACTATACAACTCACCATAATATAGAATTAGTGAGAGCCCTGCTCTTGCTTTCCTGCAACTAAATGTCTTATCTGGGGGTGATGGGACACAGATCATCAGACATTAGATACTCATAAGAAGCACACAACCTAGATCTCTCATACGTACAGTTCACAATAGCATTTGTGCTCTTATAAGAATGTAATGCTGCCGCGGATCTGACAGGAGGTGGAACTCAGGTGGTAATGAGAGCGATAGAAAGCAGCTGTAAATACAGATGAAGCTTCTCTTATTCACCCACCCCTCACCTCCTGCTGTGCAGGCCATTTCCTAACAGGCCATGGACTGGTAGCTAGTGATCCGGGGGATGGAGATCCCTGCTCTAGATGTCTAGGTACTTCTTCATCTAACCAGCCTGAAGGAAGAATGAGTGGAAAAGGCACATTTACACCTTAATCACCTTCAACCAGGAGAGACATTTATCACTTCTGCTCTCATTCCATTGATCATTCGTCTAATAGCCTATTTAAATACAACCAAGTATGAGAAAAGTAGTTCTTGGTGGGGCAGTTGTTTTGCATGAAGGGAAAACATGAATTTTTGTTGCACAGTTAGCTGTCTCTACTATGGGTTACAGTACTTTTGAAATTTCTTGAATTCCTTGAATTCAGTGATTCCATCAGATGTTATGATTCAAATAATCTGAACTGGGGCCCTGGCATCAATATCTTGAAAGCTCATAAATAATTATATGGTTAAAACCTTCCGGATAATTATATAGTTTGACGTGAGAACCATAGAAAATAGTCACTGATTCTTACTGTAGAAAAATAATTTCTTTGTTGCCAATCCTGAGCAATTTTTCATAGATTATTTTTTTCAGAGCAATTAAGCATATTGCCTTATAGAAGATTGGGTTCTTTAGGAAGCAGAATCATAGCTGGTACTTAGCATGTAGGATGTTTATTAAGGAGAATCAGCCCATGTGGAAGGATATGAGGTGAGGGAAGCAGGATTGATTGGGCAGAGGGGGAGGTTGAGCTATACTGTAGGCCCTGAATCATGCTTTAGAGCTAAAACAGCTCATGTTGAAGGATGCTTGCCTGCAGCACACTCAGCAACTGGGGCATAAGACTTTCCTTTAAGGAGACGCTTTAAACAGGAAACAAGTGGTATATTTCCACATTTACCACAGCTTAAAGTCTTTCACTAGTAGGCAAGATTTGGGCTCTAGAATAAGATTACCTGTGTTCAGCACCACACCATTTACTAAATGTGTGACTTTGGAAAAGATGATTTAACTCTTTCAAACTTGAGTTTCCTCATGTAAAAAAAAAAACAAGATATCTTTTTAAAACATCATCATGATAGCTAAATATAATACATATAAAATATATACCTTGATTGGTGCTACTTCTTGCTCCCAATTATTTTTATCCTCATGGTTATCTAGATTTTTAGATAAAACTAGGTATCTAGTTTTGAGGATAACTAGTTTTGAGGATAACTAGATATAACCATAACTATATATAACTATTTTTATCCTCATGGTTATCTAGATTTCTAAATTTAACTAGATATCTAGTTTTATCCTCATGTGTTAACATCAAGAAAGAACATGTCAGCAGCCTCTGCAACATGTGCACTTTCCAGTCAGAATCAAATTCCTTCCAAGTCTTGCTCAGAGACCTTACAGTTGGTAATTCAATAAAAATTCTTATCTGCCTTGTCTGTTCTGTGAGTCTTTACAGTACCATAGAATTTTTGTGACTGCAGGTCCTGCAATTGTTTAAGTGGCTTCTGACAGAACTGCTCCTTCATAGCTTATTCAGAAATGAAACATTTTTTTCTCTGCTGAACATTTAAAACATATTAAATATGTCTGAACGATTTTTTAGCACTGCTAATAGTAATTTGCTAACATTTGCTCAGAGTACCAAATGATTCTGCTCACTAGGCTATTGTCCTGAAATCTTTGTTATCTGAGTCTATGACCATGTCACCCTGAACACACCAGATCCCATCTGAAATCTTTGTTATTTGGGACATTAATAGATCAGATGAAACAATTAGGAGCATTGTTCTAGGAAACTTTGGATGAAATATCCATGTGAAACCTTGGGACAGTGCTCCAAATTCCTCCTGAAGTGTCAGGGTAGATCAGTTTGTTGCATTAATTAGCTGACATCTTAGGCTTGGAGGGGCTAAGATATAGGACAGCAACTTTGCAATCATTTGTGGTAGCACGGTAAATAAAAAGGATGTATGAAGAGCTGCCCAGAATTCTAGTTCTGCCTCTAGACTCATACATAGGCTGCAGGTAGAGAGGGTGAGAGGCCAAGTGGGAGAAAGGGAACCACATTTCAAAGGGAACACCAAAAGCCTGATTATCAACTTTTGACTTAGTTTTGTTAATGTTTGAAAAACACTTGAAGAAATTTGACAAAAAGGAGAATAATTCAAACAGTACTAAAGTGTATACAATGAAACAGATTTTCCCTCCTATCCCTTACTCCATTTCACTATTCCTCTTGCAGAGGTAAACACTGACACAAGCTTCTTGATTATTCTTCCAGAGCTCTTCTCTGAGGATAAGCAGAAATGTGTACATGAATATACAATGCCTACTTAGTGCTTTACTGTTAACTAGATTAATTAGATTACTATGGGGTTGACACTATTATTATCATCACCATATTATAGATGAAGGCATAGAGAGGTTCAAAAGATGCCCAAGGATACACAACTTGTAAAATGTGGGTGAAAAATCATATGATATAGACATAGACATATGGATACATAAATATAATGACATAAATGTATACACACAGACATCATATAGTGGATTTTATAGTGATATATTCTTTGGAGTTTATTTAGATTGTAGTCTTTTCATATTTTAAATCATGCATTCATGTGTTTCCTTAAAGGTCACCTGTGCAGGCCATGCATTCCACAATTCAAGAGGGTCATTTATGTGGATTACATTTTTTTTATTATCCTTTAAGTTCTGTGGTACATGTGCAGATCTTGCAGGATTGTTACATAGGTATACACATGCCATGGTGGTTTGCTGTCTCCATCCTCACGTCACCTACATTAGGTATTTCTCCTAATTTTATCCTTCCCCAATCTCCCCACCCCCTGCTATCCCACCCCTACCCCCCCAACCCCAATAGACCCCAGTGTGTGATGCTCCTCTCCCTGTGTCCGTGTGTTCTTATTGTTCAACACCCACTTATGAGTAAGAACATGTGGTGTTCGGTTTTACTCCACATCCTCTCCAGCCTTTGTTGTTTCCTGATGTTTTAATGATCCCCATTCTAGCTAGCATGAGATGGTATCTCAATGTGGTTTTGATTTGCATTTCTCTAATGACCAGTGATGATGAGCATTTTTTCATATGTTTGTTGGCTGCATAAATGCCTCCTTTTGAAAAATGTCTGTTCGTATCCTTCACCCGCTTTTTGATGGGGTTTGTTTTTTTCTCATAAATTTGTTTTGGTTCTTTGCAGAGTCTGGATATTAGCCCTTTGTCAGATGAATAGCTTGCAAAAGTTTTTTCCCATTCTGTTGGTTGCTGGTTCACCCTAATTATTGTTTCTTTTGTTGTACAGAAGCTCTGGAGTTTAATTAGATCCCATTTGTCTATTTTGGCTTTTGTTGCCATTGCTTTTGGTGTTTTAGTTGTGAAGTACTTGCCTATGCCTATGTCCCGAATGGATTGACTAGGTTTTCTTCTACGGTTTGTATGGTGTTAGGTCTTATGTTTAAATCTTTAATCCATCTGGAGTTAATTTTTGTATAAGGTGTAAGGAAGGGGTCCAGTTTCAGCTTTCTGCACATGGTTAGCCAGTTTTCCCAACACCATTAATTAAACAGGGAATCCTTTCCCCATTGCTTGTTTTTATCCGGTATGTCAGGATCAGATGGTTGTAGATCTGTGGCATTACTTCTGAGGCCCCTGTTCTGTTCCATTAGTCTATATCTCTGTTTTGGTATCAGTACCATGCTGTTTTGATTACTGTAGCCTTGTAGTATAGTTTGAAATCAGGTAGTATGAGGACTTCAGCTTTTTTCTTTTCCCTTAGGATTTTCTTGACTGAAGTTTAAAGTGGTTTTTTCTAGCTCAGTGAAGAAGGTCAATGGTAGCTTGATGGCAATAGCATTGGATCTATAAATTACTTTGAGCAGTATGGCCATTTTCCTGATATTGATTCTTCCTAATCATGAGCATGGAATGTTTTTCCATCTGTTTGTGTCCTCTCTTATTTCCTTGAGCAGTGGTCTGTAGTTCTCCTTGAAGAGGTCCTTCACATTCTTTGTTGGTTGTATTCCTAGGTATTGTACTCTCTTTGTAGCAATTGTGAATGGGATTTCACTCATGATTTGGCTCTCTGTTTGTCTGTTATTGGTGTATAGGAATGCTTGTAATATTTGCACATTGATTTTGTATCCCGAGACTTTGCTGAAGTTGCTTATCATCTTAAGGAGATTTTGGGCTGAGATGATGGAGTCTTCTAAATATACAGTCATGTCATCTGCAAATAGAGGCTACTTGACTTCCCCTTTTCCTAACTGAATACCTTTTATTTCTTTTCCTTGCCTAATTGCCCTGGCCA
>NW_016108025.1:43443-100545 GCF_001604975.1 Cebus imitator
TCTCCTTCAGTTCTGCTCTGATTTCAGATTTTTGTCTTCTGCTTGCTTTTGAATTTGTTTGATCTTGCTCCTCTAGTGCTTTTAATTGTGATGATAGGGTCTTGATTTTAGATCTTTCCTCACTTATCATGTGGGCATTTAGTGCTATAAATTTCCCTCTAGATGCTGCTCTAAATGTGTTCCAGAGATTCTGGTACATTGTGTCTTCATTCTTATTGGTTTCGAAGAACATCTTTAATTCTGCCTTTATTTCATTATTTATCTGGTAGTCATTCAGGAGCAGGTTGTTCAGTTTCCATGTAGTTGTGTGGTTTTTGAGTGAGTTTCTTAATCCTGAGTTCTAATTTGATTGCACTGTGGTCTGAGAGACTGGATGTTATTATTTCTGTTCTTTTACATTTGCTGAGGAGTGATTTACTTCCAATGATGTGGTCAGTTTTAGAGTAAGTGCAATGTTGTGCTGAAAAGAATGTATATTCTGTGGATTTGGGGTGAAGAGTTCTGTAGATGTCTCCATCTATTAGGTCCATTTGGTCCAGATCTGAGTTCAAGTTCTGGATATCCTTGTTAATTTTCTGTCTTGTTGATCTATTATTGACAGTGGAGTATTAAAGAAGTCTCCCACTATTATTGCATGGGAGTCTAAGTCTCTTTGTAGGTCGTTAAGAACTTGCTTTATGTATCTGGATGCTCCTGTATTGGGTGCATAAATATTTAGGATAGTTAGCTCTTCTCGTTGCATTGATCCCTTTACCATTATATAATGCCCTTCTTTGTCTCTTTTGATCTTTGTTGGTTTAAAACTCGTTTTATCAGAGACTAGGATTGCTACCCGTTTTTTTTTTTTTTTTTTTGCTCTCCATTTGCTTGGTAAATCTTCTTCCATCCCTCTATTTTGAGTCTATGTGTGTCTTTGTACGTTATATGGGTCTCCTGAATACAGCACATGAATGGGTCTTGACTTTATCCAATTTGCCAGTCTGTGTCTGTTGATTGGGGCATTTAGTCCATTTACATTTAAGGTTAATATTGTTATGTGTGGATTTGATCTTGCCATTTTGATACTAGCTGGTTGTTTTGACCATTAGTTGATGCAGTTTCTTCATTGTGTCGATGCCCTTTACCATTTGGTACATTTTTGCAGTGGCTGGTACTGGTTGTTCCTTTCCATGTTTAGTGCTTCCTTCAGGAGCTCTTGTAAGGCAGGCCTGGTGGTGACAAAATCTCTCAGCAATTGCTTGTCCATAGAGGATTTTATTTCTGCTTCATTTATGAAGCTTAGTTTGGTCAGATATGAAATTCTAGGTTGAAAGTTCTTTTCTTTAAAGATGTTGAATATTGGCCCCCATTCTCTTCTGGCTTGTAGAGTTTCTGCCAAGAGATCTGTTTGAGTCTGATGGGCTTCACTTTGTGGGTAACCCAACTTTTCTCTCTGGCTGACCTTAGCATTTTTTCCTTCATTTCAACCCTGGTGAATCTGATGATTATATTCTTGGGGTTGCTCTTCTTGAGGAACATCTTTGTGGTGTTCTCTGTATTTCCTGGATTTGAATGTTGGCCTGCCTTGCTAGGTTGGGGAAGTTCTCCTGTATAATTCCTGAAGAGTGTTTTCCAACTTGGATTTGTTCACCCCATCACATTCAGGTACACCAATCAAACGTAGATTTGGTCTTTCACGTAATCCCATATTTCTTGGAGGCTTTGTCCATTTCTCTAATTTTTCCTTCTCATTTTAGTTCATTGAGTTGGCCTTCAATCTCAATATCCTTTATTCTGCTTGATCGATTTGGCTATTGAAATTTGTGTATGCTTTGTGAAGTTCTTGTGCTGTGTTTTTCAGCTCCATCAAGTTGTTTATGTTCTTTTCTAAGCTAGTTATTCTAGTTAGCATTTCATCTAACCTTTTTTCAAGGTTCTTAGTTTTCTTGCATTGGGTTAGAACATGTTCCTTTAGCTCAGAGAAGTTTGTAATTACCCAGCTTCTGAAGCCTGCTTCTGTCAATTCATCAAACTCATTCTCTATCCAGTTTTGTTTCTGTTTCCTTGATTGTGAGGAGTTTGATCCCTTGGATAGGGTGAGGCATTCTGGGTTTTGGTGATTTCATCCTTTTTGTGCTAGTTTCTTCCCATCTTCATAGATTTATCTACCTTTAGTCTTTGAAGTTGGTGACTTTCAGATGGGGTCTCTGAGTGGTCTTCTTTCTGTTGATGTTGAAGCTATTTCTTTCTTTCTTTTTTTTTTTTTTTTTTTTTTTTCCTTCTAACAGTCAGGCCCCTCTGCTGCAGGACTGCTGGAGGTGCATTCCAGTCCCTGCTTGCCTGGGAATCACCCATGGGGGGCTGCAGAACAGCAAGGATTGCTGCCTGTTCCTTCCTCTGGTAGCTTCATCTCAGAAGGGTACCCATCAGATGTCAGCCAGAGCTCTCCTGTACAAGGTGTTTCTTTGGATATATGGAGGTCAGGAGCCACTTGATGAGGCAGTCTGTCCCTTATCAGAGCTCAAGTGCTGGGGTAGGAGCTCTATTGCTCCCTCCAGGGCTGCTGGGCAGGATATTTAAGTCTGCAACAGGGGAACTTACAACCACCCCTTTTCCCAGGTGCTCTGTCCTGGCAAGTTGGGGCTTTATTTATAAGTCCCTGATGGGCTGCTGCCTTTTTTCAGAGATGCCTGGCCCAGCAAGGAGGGAGTCTAGTCACAGTCTGCCTGCAGAGGCATTGCTGAGCTGCTGCGGGCTCCACCCAGCTGCTGTGTAAACTTCCTTGCGATTTTGTTTATACAGGTAAGGTTAGAACTGCCTCACTAATGGCAGACTGCCTTGGTAGTGGCAACTGCCTCAGTAATGGTGGACTGCCTTGGTAATGGTGAATGTCGCTCCCCCTACCAAGCTCAACTGTCCCAGGTCCAGCTCAAACTGCTGTGCTGGCTGCGAAACTTTCAAGTTAGTGGGTTTCAGTTTGCTGGTTTTTGTGGGGGTGCGACCCACCAAGCCAGATTACTTGGTTCCCTTTCTTCAGCCCCCTTTTTTTCAGGGGAATGGGCAGCTCTATCTGGCAGGTGTTCCAGGTGCCAGCTAAAACAGCTGCCCAGATTTGTGCTGGAAACCTGTGGTGACAGCTGAAATGGCCACCCAGTTCTGTGCTGGAAACCCATGGCATCTGTTGGCCCAGCAGGAATCTCCTGGTCTGTGAGCTGTAAAGACTGTGGGAAAAGCACAGTATCTGAACCGGAATGTTGGAGTGACTGGAAAAGTCGCCGATGGCCTCTGTTGGTTGGGGGTGGGGTTCTCCGGCCTATTGCACTTCCCAGGTGAGGCAGCACACCACTCTGCCTTGGTTTGCCCTCCTGGGGCTATACCTGCTGTCCAACCAACCCCATTAAGATGAACCGGTACCTTGGTTGAAAATGTGGAAATCACTTGCCTTCTGCGTCACTCTCTCTGGGAACTGCACTCCAGAGCTGTTCCTATTTGGCCATCTTGGTGGAAGTCCCTCATGTACATTACATTGTTAACACCATCTTTGTAGCAGCTCAACATGGCAGCAGTGCTTACTTATACTGACGTAATTTTAAATGGAATGTCTCATTCCGTGATCAATTAGCATTTCCTTTAGGCTATTTGCAATGTAAGATAAAATACAGTCCCCGTACACAGCAGTATTACAATGTTCACACTTGTTAAAACTAGAGAAATTGCCTGATCAAGATACCCTCCCTCTGACTTTGCCTTAGTTTTTAAGATGAGTATGACAGTAACATGACTGAATATTTTTCTTTCCTGTTGCTTCCACCTCAACTAACATTTCACGAAGAATGACTGCACTGTTTAGACAATGGATTCTTACATTTTTTTAAAGATATGAATAATTATGAATTGACTCTAAAAGGATTAGTTGGAAAAAAGCTTGTTTGAATAGATTGTCTCTCTTTGACATTCACAGAAGGTCATGCTGTCCAAATCTGTGTGCAGTGCGCTACCAATGTCCTGGAGCTGGAGAGAATAGGAATTCTATTCTTTTATGCTCTGGGAAGGGGTCCCAGCCACACATGATGATCTGCACACAGTGACATCTGGATGCCCTAGGGCAGTTCTTCCAAAAATAATATAGTTTACCTCCAACAAACTAAATATAATTTTTTTAACCTAGAATACTCCTGGAATATAAATAATCCAGATGACTGAAACTTATTTTTTGATGGCATGACAGATCACTGAGTATTAGATCCTTGAAGAGATGTGATTTTTTAGAAGTTGCCTTTAAAACATCACTCACTCTGTCACAACAGATCCAACATTTACAAGCCTGTAGCTAGTATTCTAACTTGTTGAAGTCAACACTAACTAGGATGTCCACTATTAATGATTGAAATAGACTTTCTTTTTAAAAATGTGTTTGAAATTATTTATTTCAATTGTCTATTTTGAAGAATTGCATTAAACTCACATTAATTTATCACACAAGTGGCTACAACTAATATTTATCTAACATGTATACAGGAGGTTTTTTTTTCTATTCTTTAAGACACAATTCATTTTGTTTTAGATACACTGGTCCAGAACTCATTTGTCTATTTGCATGTGTATATAAAGGTTTTCATGTTGTTTTCATTATGGAGCATTTCATCCCCCTGGAACTGAGACAAGAATAGAAAAGAGTTGGTCTTTATCCTATAATATCATTTCTGCTCCTAAGCATAATCAATTGATTTTGATGTTTGTCAATTTGGTTTTCTCGGCCATCATACTGGTTAGTTACTAAATCAGAATTGATCACCAGGTGGCCTGATGCTGTTATCTTAGCAACCCTGCATGCCGTCTAGTTATTTTAATCATTTAAATGACTAGATCAGATTAGCCATTTGCCATTTGATCAGTAGCACAGTCACCAATATAAGACAGACTAATCTTATTGTGCACTAGGGCAAAGTCTTAGTGGGGAAAATGGTTATTTAATGAATATATAAAAATGTTTATCTGGGCATAACAAAATATTTGCAAATCTAGTGTCTGATATTGAAACTATTTTATTTTTCTAATCAAATGAGAAAAATGCTAACCTTAAATGGATAGCAGGTACCACACCACAGAAAATTCATTAACCAACAAACATTATTAAGAACTAAATGTTCATGTGTTGGACATTGGAGATATAGTGGAGATCATTCATAGTCTCTGTCACAAGAAAGAAATCATAGATTCCTGACAGAGATATATTGATAAGATAATAATTTTAATAGAGCATGGTGAGTGCAAACCATGTGTGATGACTGGAAGAAAAAGTGAATTATTCTTTCTACCTGGAGAAGCAAAAAAATACATAAACAGAGGAAGGGAGGTTGAATAGTTTCCTGGGGATCATTAGGCATACTCAGGGTATTCCAAGAAGAACGTCATAGGCAGAGGACAGCAGGAAAAGCACAAGATAGCACAGCATGTTTGTTGTTCATATTTCTTAAATGAAAGTGATAACAATCAGAAAAGTTAATTTGAGTAAAGGGGATTTTTATTGGAAATTGTGGTAGACAAAATAATGGCCATACCAAGATGTCCACATCCTAATTTCCTAAGCTTGTGACTATGTTATGCTACACAGCAAAGGGGAAGTAAAGTTGTCCATGGAATAAAGTTGCTAATCAGTGGACCTTAATTAAAATAAAGACATGATTCTGGATCATCCAGGAGGACTCGGCAAAATCACCAGAGTTTTTACTTGGAGAAGAAGGAAGCAGAAGCATCACAACCAGTGAGATCAAACTGTGAGAGACTCGACCAGCCACTATTGTTGGTTGTGAAGATAGAAGAAGTTGATGAGTCAAGGAATGCTGGCAATCTTACATAAGTTAGAACAGACAGGAAACTAGATTCTCCCCAAGAAACTCCAGAAAGGAACACAAGCCTGCTGACACCAGGATTTTAGCCCAATGACACCCATATTGGATTTCTGACTTCTAGAGATGTAAGGTAATACATTTGTGTTTTAAACCACTAACTTTTTTTGGCAATTTTAACAGCAACAATAGGAAGTAAATGCAGAAATTTACTAAAGTTGTTAACGTAACTCAAAGAAGAACTAGGCATCAAGCCTCAAGAAGGGAAAATATGACTGGACCTAGGTTCTGACATCACCATAATGTTCCATTGTCTGCTTTCCTCTCGATCTATTGGCTTCATTCTTTGAGAGTAGCTCTCCCCATGGGGCAGGGTATCTGGCCACCAGTGGCTCCAGATTCCTATAAGGATGGTTTTTCAATCAAAGAAAAAATCGGTTTGTCTATCTTGGCTCCAATTTTTTTTAAATGCCATGAAAAATATTTTATGGTTCCATTTTGGGTCAAAAATCTGACTTTTGAACTGCATTCATGGAGTGAATAATTCGTAATATTAGCCCAGCCTGTATTATGTGTCATCAATTTGGCAAATAGGGTGAGATCTGTTACCAGAAGAAAGGGGACAAGAATGTAGGGAAAATTGAAATAGAAATGCCCCCTACACCACATTGAATGAACTACAGTTGGTTTACTGTAGTGAGGAATCAACCCAAACTCATACAAATAGATCACACAAGTAAGTTCCAACTCTGTGGGCTTTAAATTATTTTCAGAGCTCCAGTGTAACAAAATATATGTCTATGAGATCCTGCCAAAAGTTGGGGAGTCATGACAGATGAGTTCAATTTATATTAATTCCGCCATCTTGTTTCAGTATAGGAAATTCAGGAATTGGCCAGCTAAGTGGAAAGTCAATTTAGAGAGACCAAAGCTTGGAATTAGATTACTCTGAGAGTAACTTTCCCCATGTTACAGGGGATCACTACCAAGAAGTGGTAGTGCTTGGGGTCAGATTCAGCTGTAGGCAATAGGAAAGTCCACTCAGATTTCCTCAGCCTGTTGGATAATGCCTTGGATGACTGGATTTAAGTCTAAGCTACACTCTTTCCTAATTTCATTACCTTAGGCTTGTCACTCAGCACTGTAAGTCTTATTTTCATCATTTGTAATCTAATGTTGATCATAAAACCTGCTCCCTGTAAAGGCTTTCATTATTGTGAGTTTATATTTGAGACATTTTACTAGGTTCCAGGAAACTTCAGCTATGAAAAAATCACTTGAGATACAAAGTAAAAGCATAAATGAAGGGACGAGACAGTAGTCTTGGTGTAGTTACATAGACCTAAAATCAAACAGGACCTGCAGTGAGGTTAGCTTGATACAGAGGAATTTAAGTTAGATAGGACTCCTGATGTTGTCTCTGCCAGCAGATGTGATGGATTGATGAGCCAAGGGAGCGGGGAAGCCTGGGTAAACATTCAGTCTGCACATAGAGGAGGTCAGTTAGAGAGAAACAGCAGGGAAACAGAGATGTCATTATACTCTCAGTTCTGCCTATTCCCTATTCCCTGTCTCAGGTTTTCCCAGTATGGAAACCAATCTTAAGCCTGACATTCATTAGGCAGTTTCTTAAAAAAAAAAAAAAAAAAAAAGATTCAGATAAACCTAGGAGAGGAATATCCAGCCAAGACTGTCTTCACAATAGGCCCAAATGGCAACTTTTTCCAAAATCTTAGAAATCATTGCTGACTCTGATGTCTTAGACCAGATAGACCTGCAGTCACTCAATAGAGTGTGTCATTCAGTGAAACACAATATTATTGTCAGGAGTTATTCCAGCCTATCTCTATCAGTTTCCTGGAGCAGCTATAGCATAGTACCATACATTGGAATGCTTAAAACAAAATAACTTCACTGTCTCATAGTTCTGAAGGCTAGAAGTTTCAAACCATGGTGTTGGTAGAACTACACTATGAAACCTGTAAGGCAATGCTTTATTGCTTTCCATATATTTTGTTGGCTATTGCCAACAATCCTTGGTGTTTTCTGGTGTGCAGCTGCCTAACTCCAGTCTCTGCCTTCATCATCACATGGCATTCTTTCCATGTGTGTCTGTCTTCAAGTGGCCGTTTTCTTATAATGATGCTAGTCCTATTAAACTAGAAACCCCTCTTCCTCCAGTCTGATCTCATCTTAACTTTCTTATATATCATCGATGACCCTATTTCCAAATAAGGTCACATTTTGAACGATCCTGGAAGTAAGAACTTCAACATACCTTTTTTGGGGGGACATAATTCAGCCCATAACACCATTCCCTTATTTTTGACCAACTCCTATTCAGAGTCTATATTCACCTCATTACTCATCCTGACTCCTTATCTTATATGTATTACTCATTTCTTACACTTGGGATTAGAAGTTGGCATATTGTTTATACAGACTTGAGAGAGAAAAGTCTTGAGCTGTCTGGGCATTTTCATCTAGGCCTTGTTGGTGTTACTATAAGCTGCCTGGCATTTACAGCTATGCCTTGGTGTTCTCTGGTTAAACATAAACAACTTCACAGAACAGCAACATCAGACAAAGCTACTGTGAACATGATCAATCCAGACAAAAAAAAAAAGACCACTCTGTAATCATGTCTGAACACAGAGCAAAATACAAACACTATCCAAACCACACAAATGACCAAATATCTATCTTGACCAACAGGAGTGACGGCTGCTTTTTTATTTTTTATTTTAACTGATTACTGATTTGCCTTGGTCTAGTCATCCCTCTTTGTAGGTAAGATTAATTAAGACAAATAACTAAAATTACACTAACTTTATAAGAGAATTTAATCCAGAGCAAAGTCTCACTGCTTTAAGTCCTCCCAAAATCATGTAACACAACCCCAAATCTTATAATAAATTCTTTATAACACCCTTTTCCTGAGACAACCAATGTTTCATTGGTGTACTTTCTCACTGCAACAAGTAATAAACCCAACTTATTCAACTATGAGTGTGTTCCTGATGATATTTGACTGGAGGGCATTCACAGGCATTTTAATAAATGCAAATTAGCAGAAATGTGATAACTGAATTGGAAACATGTTCTACATGTGGAATGTATCAACCTAACAAATGATTGCTATTCAGATTATACTGCAGATAGAAAAATGTAGGTATAAAAAATTGTTGTATTTGCAATATTATTAATTGCTATACATATCTAGGGTTCAACTCCAGTTTTGTTTCTTTTATTTTATAAATGAAATCAAACTTAAGCTTTGATACCACAATATGGTGTCAGATCTAGTCTCTCTCTCTCTTTTTTTTTTAGTGTCACCTTCCTTTGAATGGTCAAAAAACCTAGAAAGTGTATTGAATACCTGAGGAATGAGATCTATCCAACTTCCCTATCCAGTTGTGGGAGGGGAGAGGGAAGGCCTAAGAAATCATCTGGCCACTGCCACTACTTCCAGCTGCTCTACAGCATCACAGTTGGAAATTCATCCTATCTTGCGAGTTCAGGTGGTCAGAACTCTTTGAGGCAAGACAATTCTAATCTCTCAGCACCTGGTACTACCAAAGGCATTCTTATCTTGGTTCTCCAGGTCGCAGCTGTTAGTACTTGAGTCCTTCAGACCCAGCAACAGCAATTCCACCGCAGTGTTAGCCACAGTAGGACTGCAGTATTAAGGTGTGTCAGGTACCTGCCCCTTACGGACTGAAAACACTTTCCTTTTCCCTTTGTAAAGACTGTCTCTCAAGGGCAGGGTAGCTCATCTTATTAACTCGCGAATGTCTCTTTACTTTCATTTCCCTGACAACGTGAGGATACTTAATCTCTAGAGTTCTTAAATTTCCACCCTTTTCCAGGAGTGAAGGAACCTGTGCCTCGAAGAGAAGCAGCTTTCCCAAGGATGACATGGGGACTTTCTAAGCCTTCTCAGAGTGGAACAGAAAAGAAAGAAAACCCTTTTTATAGCATATTTAAACACTTAATGGGGTCATGCTGTGGCATGTGTGTGACATAGTAACAGAAAGGTGCTTTATTTTGGGGCAGCTGCCCACTTGGAATTGTTTTCTTTAACTTACATTGGAAGTTGAGTTCTGTGGTGTGGTTTATTTTGATAATTTAGAAAATAAATACTTTTTGCTAATATTTTGTGCTATCCCAATTTTTTAAATTTTATTTAGGTTTGTTCTACTCAAATTTTGTCATCACATTATTATCTTTAGCTTGAAATAACAACGTATTCTTAAAAATATTATTTAAATTTTTTCTAGAAAAAAATCAAATTATCACTGAAAGTTAATATTTCCTTAGTTCTTAGCTCCTTATCCCAATGAAGCTATTATTTTTACAGTGTAATTCATAATAAATGTACGTAATACTATCTAGGTGACATCTGTCAACAACAATTATGTTGTAACAGAACAGAAAATATTAATGCTTATTTTAAATCTGGTCAGGACTTTGTCTCTGACTACCTCCTTCCCCTCTTTTCCTTCTTACTACCCTGCTGCGGTACCTCAATTCTCAGATAAAAGTTTCAGTATCAAAGCATTGGCTTCTGCACAAGTCTTCTGAAGGGAGCCATTATTTACCCAAATGTTACTAATGTTACTTTACTTGTATGAATCCATTCTCACACTGCTCTAAAGAACTGCTCAAGACTGTGTAATTTATAAAGAAAAAATGTTTAACTCACTCACAGTTTCACATGGCTGTGTAGGCCTCAGGAAGCTTACAATCATGGCTGAAGGGGAAGCAGACACATCTTACATGGTGGCAGGTAAGAAAACACGAGAAGGAGGAACTGTCAAACACTTATAAAACCATCAGATCTTGTGAGAACTCACTATCATGAGAACAGCATAGGGGAAACTGCCCCCATGTTCCAATGAGCTCCCACCAGGACTGGCCCTTGACACATTGAGATTATGGGGATTACAATTTGAGATGAGATTTGGGTGGGGACACAGCTAAACCATATCATTACTTAACTGCAAAATAACTGAGGTCTATTTACAAGGGATTGTGAAAGCAGAAAAACATTTCTATTATACTATTATCAAGTGAGAACTTCCTTGCTTAAAAGTGCTTCTTAATGTCCTAAAGAGAGCAAGTCTGAGAAGATGGGCCTTAGAATAGGTCAATTTTTGCTGGAACCAGAAAGAAGTAGAGAATGTAAGTTCTGGGACATCAGTTTGTAAGACAGCTGGGGTAAAAGGAGTGGCAGTTTATAAGAGTAACAATTGTAAGAGTGGCAGGAGTGATGGGGAGATGGGTAAAGGGTAAATAAGTCAAAATTTTGATTTGGCCTATTCCAAACGTTCGTTTGTCTACAGTAGCATTTAGAATCTCTTAAAACAATTAAAATTAATTAAGATAAGAAAATCAATTGTGTCAGGTGTGGATTTTTTTAATGAAATTAAGCTAAATAATATTCACTCTTTTTGCAACTCCTGACACATTCTTTCCTGATTATTACTACAGGTATTGATCGACTTACAACCTGTGCAACTTACGACCATTCAACTTTACGACCACAATTCCTAGCCACGACGGCTCCGCGTCTGGAAGCGCAAACGTTGCCCAGCTGGGTGGACCAGCTTCCGGCAGCACTACCATCTCCGCGTGCATATAGCCTACTCAACTTACGACCAAATCGTGTTACGACCCGTCTGTCAAAATCAATCGTGGTCGTAACTCGAGCACTAGCTGTATGGTCTTCAAAGACTCTTTTTAGAGCAGTTTTAGGTTCACAGCAAAATAGAGAAGATATAGAGGTTTCACATGTAGTCTCTGCCCCCACACATGCATAACCTCCTCCATTATCAACATCTCCCACCAGAGTGATACATTTGTTATTAGTGATGAACTTAAGTGACATAATATAATCACCCAATGCTTATAGTTTACATTAGAATACACTTTTGGTGTTACACATTCTATGAGATTGAACAAATATGCAATGACCCATATCCATCATTATAGTAGACAGAGTATTTTCACTGCCGTAAACATCCTCTGTGTTCTGCCATTTCATTTCTCCACCACCCCAACTTCTGGTTATTTCAGAAAACTTTGAGTTAATTTTTACTTGTAGTACATAGCTGTAATGTAGAAAGCTAGGAGACATGCTATGCCTTACCCATCACTGATCTCATCCTCCTGGAATGCAATTTTAGCCCTGGGGAAATCCAATTGTAATCATAAAAAAATCACATTTCCCTGATGCTTTTAACTCACTCTCTGTTCTATTTATTTATTTCTGTTCTTTACAATCAGACATGGTGCAGAGAAAAGCTAAAAGGATAAACATAATGTTACTTTTTTGCTCTACACTGATTCCAATGAAAATTGAATTCCCAATTTTCTGACAAAGAATATTTGATAGGAATTTTGACCCTGAATCTCATTTACTATATGCTTTTAAACAAAGCTATATGCATGTATATTGTTCAAATTAGCAGAATCTTTAGGCACCTCTTCATTTCTTCCCTCTCTAGACACTTCTCTCTGGCAATGCATGCTTATGTAATTATACTCTTGCCTAAGAAATCCCAGAGGCTAATCTCGAAACAAACTAGGTACAGAAACCCTGTTGTGGAATGCCAGATCTGTCCCCCAGACCCTGGCTGAGTGATGGATGAAAGGAGCACTCAGACACAGGTATGCAGTGAAAGAGTGGCTAGGGACTGCTAAAGAGTAAGCAAGAGCCTTGATAAGCTACAGCCGCTTGCTTTTATTCATTATAGACATAATGCCAAAAGCCTGGAGCCAACACAATCTATGGGTAATTCTGTCATCCCCCCTTGCAGGGAGCAATCTTGCACATGGATAATCAAAGGTCAGTTTCCGGACAACACAAGTAAATAACCCTATTTAGATAAACTTCCCTAGATTTTCTTGCACCTACTTCTTGGCCTCTGCCTCAAGGTAAGAGAACAACTGCCTTCAGCTTATTATCCCCTGAAGCTTTGCAGAATCTTCGGACCCTTCAAAAGGCCTGCTTCTTTCCCTATAACTTCCTCTACCACTCTGACCAATGCCCTGCAGTGGAATCCTACTTTGGGAGCGTTGTGAACAATGAGTCCACCACCAACAGGCCAAAGTCAAGATAATGCCAAGCAGACTTCCTGTTGGGCGACTGCCCAAGATAACCATCAGAATGAAGGCACACAGAGCCTGCACCCTGCATAACTCCTCATGTCTCCCATACCAAGTTTCCCTTTAAAAGCCCTCTGGTAAATTTTAAATTTTAAGATGATACTTTAAAATGCAAACTTATCAGCTTCTTGGTTTGCTGGCTCTCTGATTAAACCCACCAGCTCTTGCCTCTCATGTTTGGCTTTCAAGTGGCAAACATCCAACCCTAGGCCCAGTTATATTCTGATAATGTAAAATTTCCCCATTTGCAGAATTATTACTTCAAAAATGCTTTTTTACTTTGTATTGCTCAGGAATTTGAATTAAAGTATCTCTTTATTAAAGCACCATCAATATTGAATTTTCATCTGAAGGCAAGATTTTCAGTGAACAGAATAATAGAAATATTTCTTTCATTTTTTGACACTTTATGTTGCTTTCAGTTTTATGATTTCTTTTGCATTTCAGTGCTTGACAAGTACAACATTCTAATATACCTTTAGAATAATATATTCAGTGACATATATCTCAAATAGTAGAGACATGGTTGAAAAGTCATGGAACTAGCTGGCAGAGAAGTTATTTCAAATTTTGTTCCTGTTACTTATAAGCTATGTGATCACTGGAAAGCTACTTAAACTCTCAGATGCTCATTTATTTTGCTAACAAAATACACACCAATAATTATCTATGTAGAGTTATTGTTAGAATTAGGGATAATGTATACAATATAGTAATAAGCTTGGCATATTTAGATATTGACTAAAAGGCAGCATTTATATGAAAGCCTTGTGACATATGTATTAGGCAGTCTGTGAGACAGGTCCCAGTGAATCTTGTCTCCTGGTGTTCCTGGCCTTAGGCAATATCCTCTTCTTTGGTGTAGCTGGAATTATTGCCTTGCTTCTAATAAATAGAATGTGGAAGAGTGTGCTCTCTATCACAGCTCTGGTGTCACTTGTGTTGGGGGAAGCCAGCTGCCATATTGTAAGGCAGCCCTATGGAGTTCCCCATGGAGTGAGTGGCCTGTCAACAGCCATGTGAATGAGCTTGGACACAGATTGACTCTCCCCAGTGCTCTCATCCAGATGAGACTGGAGCTCTGCCTAACATCTTGACTGCATCTCATGAAAGATCTTGAGTCAGAAACACCCAACTAAACACAATTTTCTGATTTGACAGAAAATGGGAGATAGTGTCTGTCATTTTAAACTGTGAAATTTTGAGGTAATTTGTTATCACAATAGATGACAAATATGTTATAAAAAATATAGCACCAAAATTTTAGGAAAAAAATCATTTAGTAAATTTATGTATAATTCATCATAAAACTATATCTGATGTGTGTTGGTATGGGAAAAGGTGGAGGGGGGATTATGAGGCTGTTTCATGAGACAGACTTTAGGCTATGTCTGTTCATCTGACTGCAGCTATGAATCTCAAAATGTGACTATGAAACAGTAGTCTGCTTTTTTAAATGCTCCAAGAAACCAAAGCATTGTGGTCTCCTCTGTTTGGGAAACACTAACACATTTTTGAATCTTAGAAAATCACAAAGAACATAGTATGTTACAGGCCCTAGAAATCTCACAGCTGCTAAAATTTCTAGCAGGTTAATGCTTTACTGTGGACTGAATGTGTCTCCCAGATTCATGTGTTGGAAAGTTAATTCCCAATGCAACTATAGTGTTTACAGGTGGGCCTTTTGGGAAGTGTTTACTTCATGAAGCGTCCACCCTCATGAATGGATTAAGGCTGCTATGAAAAGGGCTTACAACCATGAAATTGCTCTTTTAGCCTTCTGCCTTCTGCTGCAAGGACGGCAAAAAGGCCTTCACCAGATGCTGGCACCTTGATCTTGGATTTCTCATCCTCCAGAACTGTGAGAAATTCATTTATCTTCTTTATAACAGAATATATGAGACTCATCCAGTTTCAGATATTCTGTTACAGTAGCACAAAATAGACTAAGACAAACCTTAATGTTAAGCATCCCACAATAAACTCCGGAAAATTGTGGGTTACTTCCACCAAAAAGTGATGAAATCTTGGCCTGTTCCTTACAACAGCCTGAACCTAGCTTATAAACAGCTACTTACAATCTGTATAACTTTGCCTCAGCCCCAGGCCTTAGGGGTTCAACCTTTCTGCAGAGCAAATGCTTTGCTATAAAATAACAAGAACTTAGTGTTATTATCAACAGATGGTAATAGCTGCACAAGTTCTAATCTCACAACACAGAAGAAATTGTTCCCAGTCTTATTCTGTCATTCCCATTTTACTATTTTCTTCTGATTTGATCTCAATAATTCACTTTTTTTTTCAGAAGGGTTTGTTAATACCTTCTCCCCTCACAGTCCTCAAGAATATATGTATGTTTTTCCAATTTAAACTTTATGGCTAAGTACAGTTTTTGTTTTCCATAGAAGACTTGTCTTCACTGTGACTTGCAGCATTTCTGCTAAATTTTGTATAACATCTTTGCAACATATTGAAAAATTCTTTGGATATGTTTGCATAACATTTCCAGCAGAGTGTGGAAGTTACTATGAAAATTACCCTTAAAATTAAAAACAGACGTTAAAAGTTTTGCCTAATTAGAAGGACTTTCTGATATTAAATTTAAAATGTTGGGATTTTTACCATAAGCTATATCTGTGTGTGTAGCCCTGTTCTTATTTGGATGTAATTTTTGAGATTATCACTGGAAATGTTATTACACCAAATTTTCTTTCTGTGTCAGCTATGCTAATATCACTGTCAGAAAAATTTTACGAAAAATTCTTCGGGTCATACATTTTTATGGAGTGTGCTAGATTAACAAATTCTCTTGTATGAGCACTAGCGACAACCAAAACAACAGCACTGGCAATCATCGAGTGTCTGTGTGCTACGTACTCCACCAGGCATTTTACATGTAGGATTTTACAGCAATCCTACAAAACAGATATTATAATTCTTATTTTACAAATAAAGAAACTGAAGCTCAGAGCAATGAGCTCATTTCTTCAGGGTCTTAAAACTAGTGGGTGGCAGAGCCAGTATTAAAACACGGAGTTGTTTATTCCCAAACCCATGTTCTTAATAATTATATTGCTTTAACAATTTTTTATGTATTTTAATTTACACTCTCTGCAGTTTGTACACGAAGGTTCTTGATGTGGTGACAGGACAGGAGAGATCAAGACAGAGGCTCTCTAAGGCAAAAAAAATAAAAATAAAAATAAAAGAGACTCTTCCCATCTCCTCTGGCTTAACCTGGGATTACACTCCTTTCCCGGACCTCTTTGTATAATCAGCAACATCTGCATTGTTAGAGGGTGGACAGGGCATGGATCGTCTTAGCGCAAAGGTCAGTTCTAACAGCATAGAAGACAGAGTAGAGAAAAAGATATATATATTTTTTCTTTCTTTACTACTTACCAGAGACATGCTTTCTAATATGGAAGCTACTAACCACATGTGACTTTTGAGCACTTGAATGTGGTTAGTCCAAATTAAAATGGACTGTAAAACATACACCTCCCAAAACACATCATATTTCATTAAGACTACATAAAAAATGCAAAGTGTCTCATCTATAAACTTTCATAATTATTTCATGTTAAAGTAGTATTTTTTAAAACTTTAGCTTAAATAAAATGTATTACTAAAATTAATTTCTCTCATTTCTTTGTATTTCCTTCTATGTAGCTACTAGAAAATTTAAAATTGCATATGTGACTTGCCTCTTTGGTTTTCATTATATTTCTATTGGATTACATTGTCCCAGAGGGTAAATGACAGGAAAGGGGAAAAAATGCTAGTTTTCACAATTTCCCTGACCTCAGACCTGAAGCCTTGAAGATAAATGGTATCAAGCTTCTGTTTTCCTGAAATGGAGTAAACAAATCCAGCAATCTGCAATTTCTGGCATGTTAAAAAAATGACTATGGACAATTTTCAGGTGTTTTCCAAAAACATTTCTTCCACATGTGCTGCATGCAGCCCTGAATAAAGCTGCTGTGGATCAGGCAAGTTCATTTTTGGGTCACTGGCACTTATGTATCACCATTATCTTGGGCCAATCTCATTATATTGTGCCAACTTTGAGGGAAGAGCTGAGTCTTCACCTTCCTTTGTAATTTCCTAGAAAATACTCCACTCATAATGGGTTGTCAGAAACATATCTACCTGAACAAAGTCACTCGTCCACTCATTCACCACTATCCTCTGATGATGAGACCTGTTTTATTGCCTGTGATTCATCTTTGTGAACATACCATGAGGTTTTGAAATAAGTGTGAATAATGCAGATGTTGGATCTAGTGTTCCATAACTATTAGATCAAGATGGTTGATAGTGTTGTTCACATTGTCTGTTTTTACTAATGTTTTTGTCTAGTTGTTTTATCAAATGGAGTATTGAAATCTCTAACTATAGTAATAGAATTATTCATTTCCTTTTAATTCTTTCAATCTTTGCTTCATGTAACCCAGCTTTTCTTTTTTAATTGACAGATAACATTGTACATTTTTATCATGTATAAAAACATATTATGTTTTGAAGTAAATATACATTGTAGACTATGTAAACATAGCTAACAAAGAAATGTATTACATAGTTACAATTTTGTGGTAAGCACTTAACATCCACACTTCACCTTTTTCAAGAATGCAATATATTGTAATTAACAATATATCACTTTATTGTACAATAGATTTCTTAAAATTTATCCCCCCATCTAACTGTAATTATGCATCTTGTGACTAACATCTCCCCAAATCCTCCAAACCACCCCAGCCTCTGGTAACCACTATTCGACTCTCTACTTTCATGAGATCAACTTTTTTAGGTCCCACATATGAGTGAAACAGACAGTATTTATCTTTCTGTGCCTGACTTATTTTACTTAACATAATGTCCCTTAGGTTCATTCATATTGTTACAAGTGAGTATTATTTTGTGTGGCTGAATAGTATTCTATTGTGTATATATATCACATTTTCGTTATCCATTCATCTATTGATAGATATTTGGGTTGATTCCACATCTCAGCTGTTGTAAGTAATGCTGCAATAAACATTGGAGTGTAGATATCTCTTTCGCATACTCATTTACCTTCTTTTGGATATATACCAGTGGGATTACAGGACCATATGGTAGTTTTATTTTTGATTTTTTTAGGAACCTCCAAACTGTTTTCCATAATAGCTGCACTAATTTTTATTCTCACCAATAGTGTATAAAGGTTCCTTCTCTCTACATCCTTGCCAACATTTGCTATCTTTTGTCTTTTAGATAACCATCCTAACTGGGGTGAGGTGATTTCGTTGTTGTTTTGATTTGCATTTCCCTGATGATTAGTGATGTTGAACATTTTTTCAATACCTGTTGGCCATTTGTATATTTTCTTTTGAGAAATGTTTATTCAGGTCTTTTGCTCACTTTTAAACTGGGTTATTTGCTTTTGATATTAAGTTGTTTGAGTTTCTTATAAATGTTGGATATTAATCCCTTGTCATATATATAGTGTGCGAATATTTTCTCCCAATTCTGTAGGTTGTTTTTTTCGTTCTGTTCATTGTTCCTTTTTCTTCAGAAGCTTTTTAGTTTGATGTAATCCCATTTCTCTATTTTTTTTTTGCTTTTGTTGCCTGTGCCTTTGAAGTCCTATCCAAAAAATACTTGCTCAGACCAATGTCATCAAGTATTTTCTCTATATTTTCTATTAGTAGTTTCATGTCCTAATTTTTAATGCTTTATGGTTTTTTTTTTTAAATAACTCTTTTCTTTAAAGTTATTTGTGTCTTTATACTTCAAGTGCATCTCTTGAGGACTGCATTAACTTGATTGGGTCTTGCTTTCTTATCCCTCTGATAATCTACCCTTTAGGAAACTAGGAGTGTTTTGTCCATTTTATAAATTATTTGTGTGGTAAGATTTAGGTCTGCCATTTAATTACTTTTTTATTTACCCCCTCTGGTTTCTCTTTCTCTTATCTCCATTCCTTGCCTAAGTACTAAATATTTGTCATACTTTAATTATAATTTATGTATTGGCTTTTTAGCTAAGCCACTATTTTTAGTGGTTGTTCTAGGAATTACAACATAAACTCTATTAGTTCATTTTCATACTGCTATGAAGAAATACTTGAGACTAGGTAATTTATTAAAAAACGAGGTTTAGGCCTGCCACCTGTTCCACTCCATACTACTCCATACTCTTTTGAAAGCATCACCTCCCTGCAAGAGGCCAAACAGCACAAAAACAGTACATTAATCAACCAAAGCCAAGGACCCTCACAGAGTCCATTTCACCTCCCTGCCACCTCCACTGGAGCAGGTGGTGGTATCCATGACTGAGAGACCCACAGATAGTTCACATCACAGGGCTCTGTGCAGACAACCCCCACTACCAGCCTGGAGCCTGGTAGAACTGCTGGGTGACAAATCCAGAAGAGAGATAACAATCACTACAGCTTGACTCTCAGGAAGCCACTTCCTTAGGAAAAGCGGGAGAGTTCTACCTCAAGGAAATACCCCATGGGTCAAGAGAAACTGAGAGACCCCCTGGGCCTGTGCTGGCAGGTCATCATTTCCTAGGGATAGTTCACACTACCGCCTTGTGTTGTGATATGATGGATTCTTGTGGTCAGTTTTAAATATCCCATCAAATTGTAAGTCCCTCAAAGATAAAAACTTTTCTCTTTGTTGCATTGAAGGAGAAAGTGAGTAATCAACAATTACTTACCACTGCTTAACTGAATTATATATTATAGTCAACAAATAAATGCCAGCTGACTTTCTGAAAAATGTCATCAAGTGCCTCCTGCTATTTTCCAGCTCCCAAAGCTATGCTATATTACCTTGGGTGGCAAAGACCACTTATAATGGGCCTTAGTTATTTTTTTCTGCCAACGATTGATTGCCACACTTTTCCTGGTAATTTCCTCTCTTTCTTTTTGGGATAACTTTTCCCATCTCAATACTCATTCCACTTGAATCTGGAGACATTTCTAATCACATACTACCTTGACCCAGAAGTCACAAATTTGACCACACAAACTTAGTCTTGACAATCAGTGGGATCTCTCCTTCTGGTCACAGGGTTTGGTTCATAGGTCAGTACATGACTTAAGCAAGACTACTGTGAGCTCTTCACTGGCAAGAAGAGAGAGCTTTTAATTTCTTTTGGTGGTGTTAAATTTAAATGGTATAAATTTGGGTAGACTGTAGTCATGTCCTAGCCACACCATGCAGACCTGAGCAATAGAGTCCTAAGTCATTTGATACTATGATCTGACTGCAATTAACAGTCCTAAGTGACAGAAGCCAGGAAATTTCATTCTCTTTCTCCCTCTTTGCTTTAGCAATTTAAGCAAATTACATAAAATTGCCAATAGCCCCTAATTTGGACCTACAAAAACAGCAATTTCATTTGATTCAATCTAATGGTTTGAATTGGCTGTCAATTGCAATGAAAATTGTTACAACTACACTCAGAATAGTGTAGTATTGGAATAAGAATATAAATCAATGAAATAGAATTGAGAGACCAGAAATAATCTGCATATCTGTGGCTAACTGATTTTCATGAGGATCAAGTCCAGTCAATGAGGGAAAGAACAGTCCCTTCAACAAATTGTTTTGACACAACTGGATTTTCACATGCAAAAGAATAAAGTTGGACTCTTCTTCTCACCATATACAAAAACTAACTTAAAATTGATCTGTGACCTAA
The DNA here is from genome assembly GCF_001604975.1 of Cebus imitator. Lineage (NCBI taxonomy): Eukaryota > Metazoa > Chordata > Mammalia > Primates > Cebidae > Cebus > Cebus imitator. The sequence continues at coordinate 64,143 of NW_016108025.1, forward strand.
ATATAAGAGCTAAAATAATAAAACTCTTAGAAGAAAACAGGAGTAAATCTTCATCACCTTGGGTTTGACAATGGATTCTTAAACATGACACCAAAAGCAAAGGTAAAAAAAGAAAAAGTAAATAAAATGTACTTCAAAAACTTTGAAAGTTTTGTGTATCAATGGACATCATCAGGAAAGTGAAAAGATAATCTACAAAATGGGAGAAAATAATTGCAAATCATTTACCTGATAGGAGTTTCATATTCATTAAATAAATATATATATATGTACATATATGTGTGTATATATATATAATATATACATATATGTGTATATATATTAAAAAACCAAAACCAGTAGAAAAGTAACCCAATTTAAAAATGGTCAGACAACCTTGTATAGGCATTTCTCCAAAGAAGACATAATGGCCAATAAGCAAATAAAAAGCATAAATGGCCAATAAACACCTAAAATGATGTTAAACATCTTTAGGAAATAGGGAAATACAAATCAAAACCACAGTAAGATATCACTTCACACATGATAGAATGGCTATAATTTCTTAAGAAAGAAAATAAATATTGGTGAAGATGTGGAGGAAATTGGAATTCTGCATATCTCTTGTGGGAATGTAAAGTGGTGTGGCCTCTGTGAAAAATGGTTTAATGATTCCTCAAAAAGGTCAACATAAAATTGCCATATGACTACACAATTACACTCCTAAGTGTAAAAAGAATTGAAAATTGAGACTCAAACACACTTGTACACCAAGGTTAATTGAAGGTAGTCAGGATAGATATCAATCAACCGATGAATGGATAAACAAAATGTGGAATATATTTTATATGTATATATACACACACACATATACACACACACACACATGCACACAAAATGGTATATTATTCAACCATGAAAAGGAATGAAGTTCTGATACATGTCATAACAGGTATAGGCCTTGAAAACATTATGCTAAGTGAAATAAGCCATACACAAAAGGACTAATATTGTATTATTCCACTTATATTAGGTATCTTGAATAGGTAAATTCAGAGGCAGAAAGTAGATTGAAGATTATCAAAAGCTGAGGGGAATGAGAGTTATTGCTTAATGATTACGAGTTTCTGTTTAAGGTAATTGAGAAGTTTTGAAAATAGATAAACAATGATGGTTGCACAGCATTGCAGATGCAATTAATGCCACTGAATTTTATACTTAAAATGGTTAAAATGATAAATTGTGTTACATATATTATTATAATTATAAAAATGTTATAATCATCTTTACTGTAATTATTACCGTAATTATTAACCCAATTCTTTTTTCCTCAATGGTCTATCTAGTTTGGCATGGGCAAGGTATTTCAGAAACATACTGAAAGTTCCTCTAATTCACCAAACTGTATAATCAGAAACATTTGTGTTTTTCTGAAAACCTTTAGCCAAATCAAAGCTGCAAATCAATTTATGCATGAGTAGTGACAGTCTTTTGTATGTCATTGAAATGGCTGTGTTTTAAAATTGACAAATTCTTGGAAGTTAAAATTGCAACTACACACATTGCTTGCAATTTTATGTTCTTTGCAAATTGTCATTATGCGTATTTTTGGAAATCTGAGAAATTCCAATTTAGAAACTCATTTTTCTTTCTGTCATCCTCCTTTGTATTCCAACCTTCTTCCAAACCAGTCTATATCTCCTAAAGAAACTCTACAAAGAGATCACTCTGATTCAATTACTTTCCTTTGGCAAATACAGAGTGTCGGAACTGTTTATATCACATTGAATTTTAAGTAAGGTACTGCTCTTTCTAGCGTCTCCAGAATTTATGAGGAAAAAAAAAAAAAAAAGCCTGGTCAAGGAATTTAAAACTGGTCCTTTTCTACTTCATCAGCTTTGGATGAGTTATTTACCTCTTTGAACTTCAGTTCTTTTTTACAAAATGGGAGTAAGTCTCCTTGATCTTCTAACACTACTGGATTGTTGAGATGACTATGAGGATATTAGACAGGAACAAGGCTCTGTAAAGAACAAAGTGCAACTCTGAGGATAAATAATACAAATAACAGCAAAGCGTCCTGGAAGCTTAGTTATTTGATTAGCTGTTTTTTCAAACAAAGAGAAAGTTGTACTGCTTCTGGACAGTATTTGTACTTAGTAGTAATTCTCTTAATACCTGAGAGGACAACCTCTGAATATTAGGAGCTGAGATAGCAGCCTGAAAGAGCTCTGATCTCTAAACAGACAGAGGGAGATTATATTTAAAAAAACTACAGCCTCGTCCAAGGCAAAAATGGACTAGGACTAAGAGGAGGACTTTGCTCTCTAATATAAAGAAACTCCAGAATTCTTTATACTAGAGAGCAAAGCCCTTCTCTTAGTTCTTAGAAAGTTGAAGGGATCCCAAACTTGACCTTTTGCTCAACACTTGCTCTCCCTTGAAGGGAGCCAGACTTTCTGCCACTTTATACAAAGCCCTTCCCATAGAGTACTATATAAGGGCAAGATGACTATGGGGAAAACAGACCTACTCAAACACTGAAGAAATAAACACAGACTTTTAATCAACTAGGTGCTAAATTAATTAATGCATATAGACTAGAAATATCACCAGACCTTGAAGAGGTAAAAACAGAATGAAAGGGAGGGATTTCATTCAACAAACAGAAACGATAAAAGAAGAAATAGAGATAACTTAGCAAATAGAAAGGAAATTGCAAATAATTCTATTTTCCAGAGTGAAAAATATATTGTAGCCATAGTGTAATACTATACTTCCATGCAAAGGAAACTATCAAAGACCAAGGTAGCATGCTTGCAAATTAGAAATAGAGTTTCCAAAAATGTATGTGGTCTGGAGTCATGACTAAAAACAAAAGTTTTCATCTGGAAAATAAAGTTGGTCTTCTATAAGACTATGCAAATACACAAAATGGGAAAAGAATCTGGAGAAAACTGAGAGGTAGAAAATTATTTCAGAGATTCAGCATCCATCTAAAAGGAGTTACCATAGCGTAGACATTAGAAAATGAAGGTAGGGGGAGTCATTTTAAAAACATAGTTTTTTTAAACTGAAAAAATTTACAAATTGAAAAGTCTTAATAAGTACCAAAGTGGGATGAATGAGGTAAACACACACAAATTACAGATAGATAGATGATAGATATAGATAGATGATAGATAGATAGATAGATAGATAGATAGAAAGACAGACATCTTGGTAAACTTGCAGATATTCAAACAGAAAGAGATTACCCTCAAGGGATAACCTTCTGGGTATTCTAGTGTCTATTCCAATAGATTGAGACACCAGGAGACAATAGAAGAATAGTTTCAGGGTACTGATAGAAAGAGAGTTTAAATTTAGGGTTCTATACGCAACCACATTAGCATTCACATGTGAGGACAGAGTAAAGATATAGCTTGCAAAATTGATCATCCACAGGTTTTGCTGAAGAATTGTTTTAAAATATATTGTAGCAACATAGGAAAGAAATTCAACAGCAAGGGAAGCAAGAAATGGTAGTAAGAAATGAAACCAATAAAATCATGGTTAATTGTAAATAAGTTTAAATATGTAATATAAAAAACACACATGGATGCAGCAAACCACCATGGCATGTATACACCTATGTAACAATTCTGCACAATCTGCACATGTACCCTAGAACTTAAAGAAAAAAAAAGAAAAAAATCTGGAAATAAAATACCAGCTAATCTTAACATGAGAAATGAAGAGGGGAAGGATTGACTGAGTGGAAGGGTAGACATAGGATAAAATGAAGAAACGATATAACGTGTGTGAAGAGAGATGACACTCACTAATTGCAGGCATAGACAGAAAAACATGTTTACTTTTTTATGTTAAATGTAACCATTAAGAAAAGGGAAAGATGACAGCAAACTTTCAAAGCAAAAAAGTACAAAAAAATGAACAAAAAAAAAAAATCAATCCAAAAAAAAAAAAAAAAAAAAAAAAAAAACATAATAAGAAAGTAAATCAAAATTGTAATACAAAATGATGAGTATAACTCTAATTGTTTTAATCACAGCAATAGTCACTGATTAAAAAAACCTCAGGTTACATTAAACATTTTTATTTTATTCTTTTTATAGGAAGCATACTTAAACATAACAGAAAAAATGGAATGTACAGGATGTGGAAAGATAGAATAGGCACATGCAAAACACAGAAACTAGGAGTGGCAAATTAACATCAAGCACAAAGTTCAAGGACAAAGAAATTGAACTGGATAAAAGCTGTAATCGATCTATATAGAAAATATAAACTTCTACTTATTTTTCAACATGGTTTCAAACTATATTAAGCATTAGAAAAAATGTTATGAAAACTGACAAAAAGTCCACAAACATAATGGGAGACTTTAGAGGCCTCTCTCGGAAATCGATAGATCACTTAGAAAACAAGATAGAGACCTATGCTGTCCAATATGGTGGCCACTAGACACATGAGTATTGAGTACTTAGTATATGGTTAATTCATACTGAGATATGCTATAAGTGTAAAACACACTGGATTTTTGAAGATAATACAAAAAAGAATGCAATATCCCTAGTAATGATTTTTATTTTGATAAAATATTTAAAAAAAGAATATCTCAGTAGTCGTCATTAAATAAAATATATTATTAAAATTAATTTTACTTTTTTAACTTTTTAACATGGTTACTAGAAATTTTAAAATTACGTATGTGGTTTGCAGTATATTTTGGTTGAACAGTGGTGGTAAGAGGATTTGAGTAACACAAAATGTAAACTTTATTTAATGGACAAATTAATTACAGTTTAGCTTTGTAGTACCCCCAAAATAGACAAATTGTTTTATTCCAGTATCTGTGAGATGTTTACAAAATATATGAAGTATTAAATCTCTTGGGAAAATATCAATGTATTTCTCCAAAGACAAAACCAAACATAAAACAAACTAAGAAAAATAATCAAACATTTTTCCACAAATGATATTATAATGGCTATTATCAATCTAAATGATCCTTGCACTAATGTATTTTGAGACATATATGGACAAGTAATGACTACGAAATGTCTATTCATCTGCAGCCTAGCACTGATTCTTTACAGAGGACCTCGATACTTTCTCGTCTCAAGAAGCCTTGATGACAATGACAGCAGGGTGGAAGCTTCAGGGAGAGAATGTGGATAAGCCATTGCATAGAACTGAGGCCACCTCTTCTTTCCAACCAGGTTGATGAAATAGTGCACCTTCAGCTAGAAGTCATAGGAGAACCAGCAAAGCTCTTACCAGTCATGTTGTATTTCATCCATCTGTATTTAGAGCAACACTGTATTTTATCCATCTGCTATTTTGAGCAAAGTTTATTGAGCCTGAGTTCTGAACAAGCTCCTGAGCTGTACAAAAATGAACATAGGCTAGTTGGTGCAGTGCTTAACAACATGGACTTTGGTATCAGACAAACTAGAGTTTGAAACTCAGCTTTTCCAGTTATAAAACTTGGACAATTTTCTTAACTTCTGTGAGGCTCAGCGTTCTTATCTGTGAAATGAGCCTAATAATAGCAAATTAAATATAATCCCTGTAAAGAAGGCAGCACAGGGCTTGGCATAAAGCAGCAATTAAAAAGTTTTCAATGTTCATATCATTGTTTTTTGGGAGTTACTTCAGTAAAAAGTGAAAGAAATACAAGTCAGAAGGAATAGAAGAGGAAAGACATGACACAAGAAACAAAATAGTGTCTTAGGGGACGTACAAGTAATTTGATCTATTACAAAACAAAGAGTGGCAGAGAAGAATCTGCTGAGATAGGTAATGGCTATGTCATGGGAAACCTTCAGCTCTCATGCCAAGGAGATCGGCCTTTATGGAGTGATAGACAGCTTTTGGGAGATTGTCATGACAAAGAAAACCTTTGAAATCTGTAATGACAAGGACAGATTTGTATTCTAGATAGATGACTCTCTCTACACTGTGGTAAGTGGATTGGAGTGTCAAAACCTCTGCAAAGTGTAAGAGTTAGAAGGCCATGACAATGACTCACAAGTCAGTGAGCCTTGACAAATCAGTGATGGTAGAAGTACTGTAGAGTACCAGAGATGGAGCTGATGTGTTTACATACATACCTACACATATATGATAAAATTAGTCAAAGTGTATGATTAATTCTAAGTGGAAAGAAAGAATAAAGTAGATCTAAGTGACAAAGGTATCACCAGAGTGTTTCCCTTGGACAAGAAGAATGGTGGTACCTAGAATAGAGATTAAAAATACATGAGGAAGAGCAAAATTGGAAGCAAAGATGGAGAGTTCAAGTTTGGATGTGTTGAGTGGCATGTGTCTATGGGACAGCTACCTATATAAGTTTAGAAGGAATTTGTTCAGTAAGACCTGAAACTAAGGGAGGGTGGAAGTAGTGATGTGTGAGTCAGTGGCACAAATGGGAGTACAAACAGTAATGTGCCAGGCAGATGAAGAAACATCAATTAAGGAGACTGAGAAAGTATAATCAGAAAGATAAGAGAGAGTGGAGAGTCTGATGTAACAGAAAATACAGGAAAAAAGTTTCCAAATAGCAAAGTTTTCCATAAAGTGAAAGACAAATTTTAAAAAATTCTTTAAGATAATGACTGAAGAGTGTCCTCTTATTAAAACAAAAACAAAAAACAAAACAAACAAAAAAACCAAAGACACTAGATTGTAATCATTTAAGGGAAGACTGGGACCACAAATGAAATCAAAATATGTAAGAAAAGGTAAGAAAAGTGGTGGCCACGGTGGAACTCAAAATGAAAAGATTTAAAAAAATTGTTAAACTGCAAACTGCTGCATATCTCAAGTTAAATGTTTTGCTAGCACAGCAAGATCAATGCCTTCAAACTTGATATCCTTTCCACTCAATATTTTGTATGGGATTTCCATATATTTATAGGAGAAGAGAAAGGAGACAGTAGAGATGATAATGGCGAAAACATAGGAAAAGATAAAGAAAACATGGGAAAGATAAGGGATGACTATCTTTAGGATTGTAGGGAACAATCCTAAAAGAGATGAGAGGGACCAGTATCATGGTCACACTGAAGACACTTTGTTCAGCAGTAGGTAGAAACAATTCCCATTCTCTGAACCTGGAGGTAAGAAGGTGTTTTAGGCAATGGATGAAGTCTTGTTGTAGAACAAGTGAGTTTGAAATATGTCAGTGGAGTCATACCATCATCCTTCAAGAGTGAAGAGTGTTAGGTTGGATGAGGATTTTTGAGGAGAGTGGTGAAAGTTTAAAATTATTTTTGAGGGGATCAGAGGTAGAAGAGGACTAAGAAAAAATAAAGACAATATTGAGTGGGCTCTGCCTAACTATGCAAATTCCCTTGCTAGCCTGAGTGGGATAGAGAGGTATTGCAATGCTGATCTCAAATGGCTGGGGGGTTATACTAAATGGGTGCAGTAGCACAAGGGTACTGGGTAGTTTAGGGTGCAGGTGAGAGTTGTTGAATGGAATGTCTATGAGTCTCTGACAGAGAGGAGAAGTAAGACAGACCGGATGGGTCCTAGAGAAGTGAGTAAAAGGGAAAGGATAAAAAATAAATGTGGAGGTCTCTTTGATGTAAAATAACAGAGAATCATGGAATTAGGAATACAAAAGAAATGGAAGGATAGAGGTTATGATTTTAAAAGTCGGTTACTACAAGTTAATTGATTTAGAGATTTTTTGGGAGTGTTGACAAGGTCTATGGTGTGAACAACAAGGTGGCTGACTAAAGTGGAGACAAACGTCCCTGGGGCTCTTCATGCTAATGAAAGGAGGGGCCTAGTGTTGGATTTTCAAAGTGGCAATTCAGTTACCCAGGATGGTGACTCAACACAAGATAGAGCTAAAGTCTAAGCCAGATGCCAAGAATCATAAGAAATGTGAGGATGTAACTAGCGAAGCAGTAGATGAGAGAGACAAAGTTCTGGTTTCACATCTTGGAATCTGGATGCAGTAAGCTGAATAATGCCCACCCCCCCCCCAAGATATCCACATCCTAATTCCCAGTATCTGTGAATTTGTTACCTGAGGTGGTAAAGGAAACTTGGCTGAGATGATTAAGGATCTTGGGATGGGAAGATTTTCCTGGAGTATCCACATGGGCTTAGTGTCATCACATGGGAACTTATAAGAGGGAGGTGAGATTGTCAAAGTCAGATATAAAGAAGTGATGACAGAAGCAGAGGTTAAAGTGAAGTGGGGCCATAAGCCAAGGAAAGTGGGTGGGTGGGTGGCCTCTGGAAGCTGGAAAAGGCAAGGAAACAGATTCTTCTCTATTCTATTGCTTCCAGTGGGAATCTAGCCTTATCTTGATTTTAGGACTTCTGATCTCCAGAGCTGCAGGATAAGTTTGTGCTGTTTTAAGCCACTGAGTTTATGATAATTTGTTACAGAAGCCATAGAAAACTAATGCAATGGTTTCATACAAACTCACATAGGGAGTGCTAAAAGTCTTGGTGGAGACCGTTATCATCTTTACTGGAAAGATGCATGCCTAGGTGTTGGCATGAGGAAGAGGAGGCCTACAGGAAGGATAATTAACCTCATGCCCTGGCTGGGTGTAATGGATGGAGTGTCCTTGAGTTATGTGTGATCATCTGTTGCTCATGATTCAGCTCTGATTTCCATCTCTTGGTGTTCAAGCAATAATTATTGTGGTAGCTTCTTATAGTCAGCTCCTCACTCCAGTTTCCATGGCCCTTTCAGGTCTGGTATTCTCTTGGGATCTCCCCTCCATTAATCTTGCTTTTTTAAAAAAATAAAGGAAATATTTACTACTCTCTGATAGAAATGTTTTCTGAGTCACCTGAATGAATTTGTATTTTTAGACCTCAAAACCTGGAAGATAACCTTTTTCTTTCTGCTTTCTGACTAGTTTTACCTAGGACTGGATGTATTGATTACAAGCCTACCATCTTCTTTAATGGGAGGTAGGCACAGAAAGAAAGAGGTTATATCCTTATAAATACAGGAAACAGGAAATCAAGAAGTGATTCTGGACAGAAAGATGTCAGAAGCTCAGGAAAGGATATCTAGTTACCTACACAAAGGCTCAAGTAACAAATAGAGGGTATCAGAGTTAGAAGGCAACTTGCTTTTTACTTCATTCGGAGCTGGTTGTTCAGTTTATGCTCCATGCCCAGTGTAAGAACTGGTCCTGGTGTATGAGTTCTGAGTTCAAAGATTATGTGACTCTAATACAAGGAAAAAGAGGATGGTGGAACAAAATAGCTTTTGACAGGATATTTCTCTGTATTCCACCCAGTTGAGTCTTAGAGTTATGCAATGTTAAAGTTAGAGATGTCCTTCAAAGCAAGAAATACCAGTGATCACTGAGTATTGTGTATTAAGGATTAAGGCTATGTGTTAAGTGCTTTATTTCCATTCAATCCTAACAATCAATGTGTGAGGTTGACATTATTATGCCTATCTGACAGAGGAAGAACCTGAAACTCAGAGAATGTAAGTGATCTGCCATAGGCATTCAGCTCAAAGGTATTCAGTAAAAATCTGAGATGGAAATCAAACCTACTTTCAACATCCAGAAGGTGTGCTGTCTTTATTTCCACCATATTGCTTCCCAGTAATCTCCATTCTTGTGCAATCTTACTGTTATGCTGATGTGAGAAGTCAGACAGCTTTAACATTCAACACATTTCTGGAAAATATATGTCAATATTTCCTCTTAGAACCACAGGTGAGTCTTTCAGGACCTAGCAAAATGTGTCTGTAATCTGGATTTGGCTTATTTCTGGCCAGTAAAGCAGAGTTGAAATCACATTGCTTCAGTTTCTAATTTAATGGGACATTAAGCATCCATTTCTGGTACCTAAATTGTACTGACTCTGTTATTTATAGAGCTTACATGCAAAGTGTTTAACTGAAATATGGAAATAAAAATAGGAAATGGATGGGTGCTTGCTATTGAGTCTCATAAGTGATCCCTTAATACTGTTAAGTCCATTAGGTAATGAGTGTTAAACAATTTTAGAAATTTTAAAATAAATACAATTTCCTTCAGCTAATGAGCTTCTAGTTTTTCTTCCGTGCTCCAAACATGTGCTTCTGGAAATAGTCAGGTCATTCATGTTTTATCATTCAGACATCTCTTGTTAATGGTTGTGCCATAAGGCTTCTTCCTTCTTCTCTCCCTCCTTCTATCTCCCTCCCTCTCTTTCCTATTTATTTCCTCCCTCCCTCCCTCTCTCCTTCCCTCCCTCCCTCCTTCCCTCCTACTCTCCCTCCCTCCTTTCCTTCCTTCCTCCTCCTTTCCTTCCTTCCTTTTTTCCTTCCTTCCCTCCTCCCTTCCTCCCTCCCTTCCTCCCTTCTTTCTTTCCTTCCTCCCTGTATTAGATCAGGCAACATCCCATAAGGTCCAATCCTCTCTTTCTGTGCAATGGCAGCTCTGTATGTATCCCACCAGGCATGTCCTTTTCCACATCAGACTATACCAGTGGATACCACCCACATTCCTTCAATTTCCAAGTGTCATATGATATTTTTCTGAAGTTCTGGGCATCAGGTGATTTACATCACAGAACACAAATGATTGAAGGAAATATTAAACACCTGGACTTCATCCACTTTCCCTCTCACTGAAGACTTCATCCAGGCTGCTACTCCAAGGAGAGCTGTGGCTGATCACCACATTGCTTGGCTTCTTCTCCCTCTACCTGCTCTCCTCTCCCCATACTATCTTCTCATATACTCAGGCTTTCCAGGGAAGATAAAAATTCTTTATACTTCATTATGCACAGCAATTTAATTCTCTCTTTCTCACTCTTTGCCCATCCTGATCATGCCATGAAGGCATATTCTCACTCATATATGGGAGTTAAAAAGGTGGATCTCATGGAGGTAAAGAATAGAATGACAGCTATCTGTGGTTGAGAAGGCTAGAGGGAAGGGGAGATAAAGAAATGTTGCTTAATGGGTATAAAAATATCATGAAATAGAAGAAAATGTTTTATCATTTGACAGTACAGTATGGAGACTACATTTAAAAATAATTCATTGCATATTTCAAAATGGCTAGAAGAAAAGAACTGGAATGTGCTCAACATAAAGAAATAATAAATTCTCAAATTGATGGATAACTCAATTACCCTCATTTGATTATTACATATTGTATACATGTATCAAAATATCACATGTATCCCATAAATATGTACATTATATATCGAAATTTTAAAAACTTTCATACTAGAACAAAAGATTACTTTGCTAAACAAAGAAAGTGATCTGCACTCAGGAACTGTGCAGTCAGAATTGACTGTATACTTAGATTATTAATTGTTTCCCTTTGAACCTCACGTTTCTGATTGAGTTTTCAACTCATAATATTTCTATACGTTAGGCAGGACACTGTTGGTGGGAATGTAAATTACTTCAGCCACTGTAGAAAGTGGTTTGGAGATTTCTCAAAGAACTTAAAACAGAACTACCATTTGACCCAACAATCCCATTACTGAGTATATACCCAAAGGAAAAGAAATAATTCTACCAAAAAGACACATGCACCCATATGTTCATCACAGCACTATTCACAATAGCAAAGACACAGAATCAACCTAGGTGCCCATCAGCAATTAACTGGTTAAAGGAAATGTGGCACATATACATCATGGAATACTAAAAGACCCAGAGCATGTTATTTGTAGTAACATGGATGAAGCTGGAGGCCATTATCCTAAGCAAATTAATGCAAGAACTGAAAACCAAATACTGCATGTTGTCACTTATAAGTGGAAGCTAAACAATGAGTACATACAAACATAAAGATGGGAGCAATGGACAATGGGAACTGCTGAAGGAGGGTGGGAGAAAGGAAGGGAGGGCTTAAGGACTGAGGGACTGCCAATTAGGTGCTGTGCTGTCTTGAGTGACAGGATCATCTATCCCTCAAACCTCAGCATCATGCAGTGTTCCCATATGACAGACCTGCACATGATCCTCTGAATCTAAAATAGAAGTTTAAATTATTTTTTAAAAAAGTTAGGCAGGACTTAGCAATGTTATCCTCATTGTATGGATTCTGAGTCTGAGAGTCTCCGTGACTTGCAGCTGAAAAATGATAGTTCTAGAACTAAAATGTGAGCCATCCAAAGCTAAGTCTATTTGTGTTTTGTGTTTTGTGTCCTACACCATGCATGGCTCTATAGACATTCACAGTTTTAGCAGATACATGGAAGGGGTGTGACTATTTGGCTGTTATTAGAGCAACACATTCTGATGAGCATGATTTCTGTAAATTAGCAGGACATATCCATTGTTGGTGGAAATGTAAATTACTTCAGCCACTGTAGAAAGTAGTTTGGAGATTTCTTAAAGAACATAAAACAGAACTACCATTTGACCCAATCATTGCTGAGCTCCTAAGGAATGCAATACACTAAGAAAGGGTGGCATTAAATTCTTCTCATAATGGCATAAAATGTGATCACCCAGTAGCAGAAAAAGAAAGGGGAAAAAAAAGTTGTATCTTATGAATAAGCTCACGGGTTGGAATATCAGTCTAGCTCCGCTACTAACCACTTCCCATTGAGACCCTGGATTGGCCTACCAGTCATGTCCTAACAGGAGACAGATGGCTAAGGGGAGTTTCAGGAAGAGATTATTTTTGAAGTTATAGGAGGGTGAAGGAAAATCAACAAGGGATATAAATCTCCTATGATTAGCAACCTAGGGAAATTGCTAATACCTTTAGTGCAGTAGGAGAGAGAGAACAAGAACCCTGTGAGATCTGACAAGGAGGAGTGAGGAAAAAATATCCAACTTCTCTTTCTTCCTACCCTCTGATCTTATTCCAGTACATAACTCCTTTTGGCCAAACTTAACCGAAAGTCAGATGATATGGAAGTTCACTGATGTAATCTATAGATATCAGCTTCCCAAGATATGGAATGGGAAGGAGAAAGGTGGAATGTAGATATGGAGAGAAAACAGAAAAAATGCACAATTATTAGTAATAATTTTGTAAGATGGAGAGAATAAAAATATCCATCTTTTTAAAAAAATGTAATTGTATAGGAGATAATGACTGCAAAGGGCTTATGTAACCTTTCAATACATACTATTTGCAAAGCAGTTCTCTGCCAAAGAAGGACATGGACATTAATATGAAAAAAATCTGTATCCATATGGCATCATTATTTTGGAGTTTTTTTAGGACAATTTATCTATAATTGGACAACCTCTGTGGTCTAGGTTTAGGGAGTAGAAGGTTCAGCTACCCAAAGGCACTGAAGGTGGTAGAAGGCAAAAGCATTTCTTCATTACATTGGTAGTTCTTAGCTCTAGAGAATGAAGAAATGCTGTCTCAGTAGGAGTAACTATGACTTACAGAAACGTGTGAGGCTTGATTTACTTATCAGAGCTTCTAAAATCAATGAAACAGTTTTGTAATCACATTCAAGCAAAAATGAGGCACTCGAGCCCTATAATAGCGTCTGGGAAGCCATATTCTTGTCCCCAGCTTTACTAGGCTGTGAGGACCAATAGTAAAGGGACTATCTCTATTTTTACAGCTGGAGGCACTGATTGCTTTTCAGTTTCACACAGATGGGAACATATTTTTAGCTTAAAAGAAGGAATTCTCTGAGGTTTTGAATTTTATTCTTCTGAATTTGTAAAGATAAAGGATTTGTGACATAGAGTTTTAATTATAGGTCTAAAGAACATTTAAAATAACTCTCCTCTAACTCCACCAGCTGCCTATTAATGTCCCAAGCTCACTAGATTTATATGATCACTGTCTGTATTTAAGAATAATAGGAAAATTGAAGGGACAGAAGAGAGAAGAAAGAATGCTACAGAGTACAGAAATAGTACATTAATAATTTTGATAAAAATTTAGAATTTATACTTTCAACTTTAAGGATTTACATGGGAAGAAAGAGCAGAGTGATTGAGTACAGTCAAAGGAAACATATAGCAAAATATTCACTTCTAGGAGACACTATTCCTTCACCAATGCACTCAACAAATATTTACTAAGCAACTACTATGTGTCAAGCACTGTTCTAGATGCTGAAAATACAGAAAACAACTGACAAGATAAATGTGTCATCATTTGAAAGGTAGACAGGAGCCAGTTCATAGAGGGTATGTAGATATGAGTAAAAAGTGTGAATTTATTCTATGGGTGTAATAAGGTAGCATAGAGAATCCATTCTTCTACAAATTACAGAGTGCCATAACAACTGGCTTTTAAAAAAGAGAAGATTTATTATCTCACATAATCAATTTCAAAGTAGGGTAACTCCAGAAATAGTTAACTTAGTATCTCAATAAAGTCCTCAAAGACCCAGGTATTTTATACCTGTCTGTTTTGTAACCCTTAGTATGCCACTTTTATCTGCATGATTGCAAGATAGGTATTTAAGTTTTACCCTGCAAACTGCAGATATGAAAAATTTTAGATAGACAAGAATATATTAATTAAGAGCAGATTTAATGGCAATAACTAAAAAAATATATGAAAATGACTTAGATAAATTTATTTCTTTTTGTATAAAAAGAAGTGTAGGTTAAGCAGTTTATGGTTATTATGGTATTTCCTTGATGTTGTCAGGAAGGTTCCTTCCAGCTCACTGCCCCATGATCCCTAGGACCAAAAACCCATTTTTAGAGATGAATATGACTGTTGACATTCTAGGTATTTTCTTCACTCCTTAAGAATTAAAATGTAATGAGGAAGACAGAAAATAATTGTATCCCCTATCTTTTAAGAGGACTTCCCAGAAGTAACTCAAAACATCTATTTAAATCTTATTAGATAGAACTTAATTGCAATGCCACACTTAACACTAATTAAATCTGTGAAATATGGTTTTATGGAAGGATATTAAGATGTCCAGCTAAATATGAGGAATTTATTAATAGAGAATAAGAGAAAAATGAATATTAGGGAGAAACAGGAAGTCTCTGGCATCAAGAAGTATCTTCTTTTTCTGTCTTAATTTGAATATAAGAAAACTTCCAGAAGTATCATAAAAGATAGCTTAGTTATGTCATCTCTGAAGTTAGGAGAAAAAGTTTTAGAATAAGAGAGCATTGGTTTTAAATTCTAGCTCTGCTATGGAGAAGCTTTGTAAGCTTTTGTAAGATACTTTATCTCTCTGAGATTCAATTCGCTAATATATAAAATGGGCATTCTAAGTTCATAAAATTTTTAGGCATATTAAATAAAATCATATATTGTAACAAATGACAATAGTAATAATAATTAGAAATGACTTCAAACGACAGCTGAATTTCACTACTGGGATCATCCTAGTAACTAATATAGTTCAGTAGTTGATTTGATCCTTTATACAAAGTGTCAGTGATTCTGGATGGACTCTGTTACCAGATATAACAAAATATTCACTTCTAGGAGACACTATTCCTTCACTAACACACTCAACAGATATTTACTGAGCAACTACTACGTGTCAAGCACTGTTCTAGATGCTGGAAATACAGAAAGCAACAAACAAGATAAATGTGCTCATCATGGGCAAGTGACATTTGAAAGGTAGGCAGGAGCCAGCTCATAGAGGGTGTGCAGATATGAGTATGAAGTTTGAATTTTATTCTATGGGTGTAGTAATGTAGCATAGAGACTACTAGGGGGCCATTGACTCATAAGCCTCTCTATAGGCCAGGTGAATAAGTATCAGAACTTGGTCTTTGGTGGCATGGAAGACATAAATCTTTTCTTTGGTTTTATCATTTGCCATTTTCCATCAAAGAGGACTCTAGGAAATTTTAGAATTGGCTTAAGTTGGGAACCCAACTGCAAAATTTAAACTATCATAACATATGGTATGGAGTACAACTAATTCTAAAGCTCCAAAAGGAAGATGAAAATCCAAAGTAACTAAAAATATTCTTTAAAAACCTTTTTTTAGTGTAGCTGCTTCTTTGTTATACCACCTGTTATTAACCCCACAGGGCATTTCTCACATAGGGCTATTTTTTTTCTTGTGATTTAATTCTTATACCTTAAACTGAATTGTGTTGCAATATTTTTATAATTTTACTACTGAAAGAGAGAGGGACAATGAAAGAATTAAAAGACTGAAGGAAGATTTATGAAGAGTTGTGAATACCCAAATCAAAGTATGGTAGTAAGGCAGGGGAAGCTAGAAAGATACCCAAGAAAATCATGATATGAACAACAAGCATGTTCTTGATGGAGAATAGCTGCAGATCTAGCCACATTAACATGTGTGCAACCTGAAGAATATTAAATAATCTCAACCCACCCCCCACCCCGGGCCCTCATTAGCTTGGGATCTTGGCCTCAGCAGAGTTACTTAATGTCTTTGAACATCAATACCATCATTTCTAAAAGAAATAATAATAGCAATGCCTACTACATTTTATCATTAAGAGGGTTAACTGAGACAATGTGTTTCTTTGCATACATTGCCTATGATGTATGTAACGATGATGATTATTATTTACTTTACTTTTTTTTTTTTTTTTTTAANTTTTTTTTAAGAGACAGAGTTTCGCTCTTGTTGCCCAGGCTGGAGTGCAATGGCATGATCTCGTCTCACCGCAACCTCTGCCTCCTGGGTTCAAGTCATTCTCCTCTCAGCCTCCTGAAAGCTGGGATTACAGGCATCTACCACCACACTCAGCTAATTTTGTATTTTTTACTAGAGACAGGTTTTCTCCATGTTGGTCAGGCTGGTCTTGAACTCCCGACCTCAGGTGATCCACCCACCTCAGCCTCCCAAAAGTTCATATATGTCAAAAATGCAATATGGAAAAAGGTGAAATGAAGAAAAAATTATCGTCAGCATGGACTGTGTAAGAAAGAAACCTTGTAGTCATATGCCTATCCTCAAATGAGTTAACCTTATTTTGAGTCCCCCCAAAAATGCTTAATATTATTCAGTTTCAAAAAAGAAGAAAATCCTCTCATATGTTGCAACATGAACGAAGCTTGAGAACATTATGCAAAGTGAAATAAGCCAATCACACGAAAATAAACACTGCATGATTCTACTTAATGAAATATCTAAAGTAATTAAACTCATAGAAGCAGAAAGTAGAATGGTGGTTGCCAGGAGTTGACAGGATAATAGGAAGTTGTTCAATGGGTATAGAGTTTCAGTCATGCATGAGATAAAAGTTCTAAAAATCTATTGTATAATAAACAGTATACATATAGTTAACAATACTATAATATATACTTAAAAAGTGTTAAGAAGATCAATTTTTGTATGTGTCTTTTTCCACAATAAAAAAGAATTCTGACACACACTGTAACATGAATGAACCTTGAAGACATATGCTAAGTGAAATAAATTAGTCACAAAAGGGCACATATTGTCATTTGGCTTATATGATGTACCTAGTAGTCAAATTCATAGAGCTAGGAAGTAGAATGGTGGCTGCCAGGGGCTGAGGGAGGTAGGAATGCAGAGTTGTGGTTTAGTGGGTATAGAGTTTCAGTTTGGGAAGACATAAGTTCTGGAGACACTTGGTGGTGATGGTTGCACAACAATGTGAATGTACTTAATATCACTGAACGCCACACTTAAAAGTGGTTAAGATGGTAAATTTTATGTTATACATAGTTTATGACAGTAACAAAAACCAGATTGCCTTTCCTGTGATGTAATTGATTAGTATGTCTTCACAATTGAGCTGAACTCTTAGAAGCATGACCAACTAAGTGCTTAAACAGCTACAGTATTCAAGGGTCCATGAAAGAATGGACCCCATTTGCCTGTGCAATGTATGATACTCCGCACTGTGAGAGAAATAAGCTTTGCTTACACAAAATTTGCTAAAAAGGACTCTGCCTGATTTGACCTGTATAAGCACAAGAACCAAGGATGTTTTTCCCTCTAGAAAAATAACTAATGAGGATTCTTAAACTCAAAACTTTAGAAGGTGTCAAAAAGATTTGTTGAGCATGTGCTACAGTTAGGGTATATTTTGAATGTCTCCACCAAAACTCATGTTGAAATTTGATCTCTAATGTGGCAGTGTTGGGATGTGGAGCCTAGTGGGACTTGTTTGGGTCCTGCATGAATGGGATCCCACATGAATGGCTTGGTGCTGTTCTCTAGGTAGTGAGTTTGTTCTTGCTCTCACAAGACTGGATTAGTTCTTGCAGGAATGGATTAGTCCTGACAGAGTGGGTTGTTATAAAGCCAGGATGCCCCTCAAGTTTTCCCCTCTTCAGGCATATCTGCTTCCTTTTTGATCTTCTTCACCATGTTGTGACAAAGCACAAAAGCCCTTGCCAGGCCAGGGCCACACCCTTGAATTTTTCTCAGCCCAAAGAACTGTGAGCTAAATAAACCTCTTTTCTTTATAAATTACCCAGTTTCAGTTATTCTTTTATAGCAACATAAAACAGACTAAGACAGCATGCTTCAAATTATTCTTTTAGACCATAGCTAGTTTGTAATATTCATTTAGAGTTGGCATATTTTAAAGATTATTTTGGGAGTCCTTAGACTAATTTAAAATTCTTCCACACTAAAGGATTGTTGTCAGATTTTCAATAGAGGGGCAAAGTAGATGGTTCTTATTCAGATTTTATTCTTTTCCAGACTCTGTGCCACATTGTTCTATCCCATGAAATTTGCATAATATGTCCCTTACTGCTTCCAAGTCATTATTATGAGTTCTTAAATTTAGGTATCATGAACTTAGGTACACAGTTGATTAGAGTCATTTTGCTCTGAGTCTTTATGAACTAATTTCTATGAAAGGCTTTACTTCTTCCAAAATAATCAATACCATACTAGCTGTCCAAATTATTTGCCCTTGTACTTTCTCTTCTGTGATCATCAATTTTTTATTTTATTTTATGGGAGGTATAATTGGCAAAAAGAGTTACTTTCTGCTCATATCAAAAGCTGGAAACAAGTGCATTGTAGACACTTTCTTTGTCGAACCTTTATGCATACTGTTCACCCTCTTAAAATAGTACAGCCATAAAAATTCAGAGCAACACTGTTATACTCCTTATGTACAATATCATTTAGATTTCATAAGGTGAACATCTTTCAAAATTGAAGTTCATGAAAGGTAAAGAGGCATTTTCCTTAAGTATTTGTTTATAAGCAAATTTAAAATAAATAGTTTGTAAAATCTGCAAAGCAACAAGAAATAATAAGTACAATTGATATCTTTTAAGTTTATAAGTGAGCTTCCAAGAAAGTAAGGGAGTTCCCAAGAGCCACAAACTGAAAGAAAGATGAATAACAGAGTGTTAAACAAATACTGAAGCTATGGCTGCCTTGCAAATGGTTGCTATTTCTAACCTCCATAACGAGAGTATTGGATTTCTGCAGCTATACAATGACATAGACAAGATGTCGAGCCTATGTAAAGTAGTTGGATCGTTACTGAGATTCCTGAATAAAGTTGCAGAGGATTAAATTACTACTGAAAATGGGAATTGAAAAACAGCTATGTGTTCAGGGCTAATAGCAACCCAAGGAACTTGGAATAATGAAATGCAAACCATGTTTAAGGATCAAACCCTCAACACAGGCCACCCACAATTTTATACAAAAATTCTGATTGAAGATGCATTCCACTTGAAAACTGGCATGAGACAAGGGATGCCTTCTCTCACCATTCCTATTCAACATAGTACTGGAAGTTCTGGCCAGGGTAATCAGGCAAGAGAAAGAAATAAAAGGTATTCAAATAGGAAGGGATGAAGTCAAAATGTCTTCATTTGCCGATGACATAATGCTATATCTAGAAAACCCCATTGTCTCAGCTGAAAAGCTTCTTAAGCTGATAAACAACTTTGTCAAAGTCTCAAGATATAAAATCAACATGCAGAAGCCACAAGCATTCCTATACACCAATAGCAGGCAAGCAGAGACCCAAATTACAAATGAACTCCCATTCACAATTGCTACAAAGAGAATAAAATACCTAGGAATACAGTTAACAAAGGAAGTGAAGGACCTCTTCAAGGAAAACTACAAACCTCTGTTCAATAAAGCCATAGAGAACACAAACAAATAGAAAAATATTGCATGCTCATGGATAGGAAAAATCAATATCATAAAAATGGCCATACTGACCAATGTAATTTATAGATTCAATACTATTCCCATTGAACTACCATGACATTCTTCACAGAATTAGAAAAAATCATTTTAAAATTTATATGGGACCAAAAAAGAGCCTATATAGCCAAGACAATCCTAAGCAAAAAGAACAAAGCTAAAGGCATCACCCTAATGGACTTTAAACTATTCTGTAAGTCTACAGTAACCAAAACAGCATGGTGCTGGTACAAAAACAAATGACATAGACCACTGGGACAGAATAGAGAACTCAGAAATAAGATTGCACATCTGCAACCATCTGATATTCAACAAACCTGACAAAAACAAACAATGAGGAAAGGTTTTCCTATTTAATACAGGTGCTGAGAGAACTGGCTATCCACTTGCAGAAAATTAAAACTGGACCCCTTCCTCACACCTTATACAAAAATTGACTCAAGACGGATTAAAGATTTAAATGTAAAACCCAAAACTATAAAAACCTTAGAAGAAAATCTAGGCAATGCCACTCAGAACATAGGCACAGGCAAAGATTTCATGATGAAATCACCAAAAGCAATTGCAACAAAAGCAAAAATTGACAAATGGGATCTAATTAAATTAAAGAGCTTCTGCACAGCAAAAGAAGCTATCATCAGAGTGAACAGGCAACCTACAGGGTTAGAGAGAAAATCTTTGCAATCTATCCATCTGACAAAGGTCTAATATCCAGAATCTACAAGGAACTCACAAATTTATAAGGAAAAAAAAAAACCAAAGTGGGCAAAGGACATGAACAAATATCTCTCAAAAGAAGACATTCATGTAGCCAACAATGAAAAGAAGCTCAACATCATTGATCATTTGGGAAATGCAAATCAAAACCACAATGAGATACTATCTCATGCCAGTCAGAATGACCATTATTAAAAGTCAAGAAACAACAGATGCTGGTGAGATTGGGGAGAAATAGGAATGCTTTTACACTGTTAATGTGAATGTAAATTAGGTTCAACCATCGTGGAAGATGGTGTGGCAAATCCTCCAGAAATACTATTTAACCCAGCAATCCCATTAGTGGGTAAATACCCAGAGGAATATAAATCATTCTGTTATAAAGATACATGCATGTATATGTTCATTGCAGCACTATTAACAAGAGCAAAGACATGGAATCAACTCAAATGCCCATCAGTGATAGACTGGATAAAGAAAATGTGGTACATATATACCACGGAATACTATTCAGCCACAGAAAGGAATGAGATCATGTCTGTTGCAGGGACATGGATGTTGCTAGAAACCATCATCATCAACAAGCTAATGCAAGAAAAGAAAACCCAACACCCTATGTTCTCACTTATAAGTGGGAGCTGAACAATGAGATCACTTGGACACAGGGAGGGGAACTACACACACTGGGGCCTGTTGGTGGTGGCATGAGGGGAGAGAGAGTATTAGGAAAAATAGTTAATACATGCTGGGCTTAATAGCTAGGTGATGGGTTGATCAGTGCAGCAAACCACTATGGCACACGTCTACCTATATAACCAACCTGCATATCTTGCGTGTGTACCCCAGAATTAAAATAAAAATTTAAACAGACAACAACAAAATAATTCTGATTGAGTATAAGGATATAATTTAAAATTATAAATTAAATGGTGCAGTATAAAACAAGCCATCATAAGTGAGTGACAATAAAAACAACAAAGAGCACAATTAAACCTGGGAATATTCCAAATAAAGGAAGTTATCCTTAAAATATAAAGTAAAATAAAAATAAAAGATGGGGGTTTTATGCCCAGTAATGGCACAGTAGTTGTGATCAGATAAATTCTCCCCCAGTTAATAACTACAAACTGGATATATGTCTTAAACATAAAGACACAGAAAATTGAGAGTAAATGATAAAAATATACGTATTATGCAAATAAGCATGAGAAGGCTAAGGAATCAAAATAATGTAGACACTACAGAGTTCTACCAGAGACCAAGAGTGATATTTGGATATTTCATAGATTAAATGTTGAATTAATAAGAAAGATATAACAATCATAAATCTTCATGCATCTAAAAACAGTTTCAAAACAAACGATGCAAAAATTGACAGAGAAAGGGGAGAAATAGATAAATCTATTATCATAGTTGGAGATTTTAACAATTCTCTCTCAGAAATTGATAAAACAATTAGGCAGAAATACATAAAGATATAATATCTGAAAAATAATATTGAATATTGATCAGCATAATCTAATTGACATTTACAGTACATCACACACAATAAATGCAAACTAGACATTCTTTTCAAGTGAACATTGTAATTTCAACAATATAGACCATTTGCTGGGCTAGTACAGTCTGCAGTCTATTCTCTCAACATAATGAAATTAAATTAGTACTAATAGGAACAAGTTATCTAGGAACCTCAATAGTTTTTCTGGCTTAAATCTGGCTACTACTTAGGATCACGAGTGTATTAGTTATCTACGGCTGTATAAAAAAATTACTCTAAAACATACCATCTCAAAACAACAAGCATTTGTTTTCCCATGGAATTTTCGAGGGCCAGGAAGCTGGGAGATGCTTAGCTAGATGATGCTGGCTCAGGTCTCTCATGAACTTGCAACTAAGAGGTAGAACAGGGCTGCAGTCATCCAGAATGTGCTTGCAAGCTCACTCACAAGGCTGGTAACAAGAGGCCTCACTTCCTTGCCACATGGATCTCTCCATACAGCTACTCATAACATGGCAGTTGACATCCTCAAAGCAAATTACGTGAGAGAGACAGTACAATAAAAATGAACACTGAAGTGTCTTTTACAACTTAATCATGTTATCACTTCTGTACTATTTTACTGATTACATGGAGAGCCCTGGTACAACATGGAAGTGGGGTGGCCAATAAGGGTGCAGTATCAATAGATGGGGTTCATTTGGGTATTAGCTTGGAGATCAGCTACTACAAGAAACTTTAAAAGCATACTGAGACCCTCGTTCAACCTTAGACCTATTAAATCAGAATTTTTGTGAATAGGGGACATTTATATATTTTTTTTCCTTCTAATCTCCCAAAATAATTTTCATGTGCAGGGTTGAGAAATATAGCAGAGGAAATTCATGCTAAATAAACAAGGAGTATCTATGCATCAAGATCAAGGTAAACTAAATGAAATATTATTCCACAAGATCAGAAAGGAGTCATACAATGAACATAGATAAGTTAATCCAATAGAATTTAATAAACAGGGATTTTAAAAACATATTTGTAAAAATGTCTATAACATCACTGAATATTTGTATACTTTGTGAGCAGCTAGTACTTAAATTTCCCTAAGTTACTCCAGTGAACAGCCATGTTTGAGAACCAATTTGTTACATGATGCTGGCCACCAGGCCCACTTTATTTCTACCCAATTTGTTGGTAGGGTAGCTCTCAGGTTCATTCAGTCTTTGTGAAAAGATGGTGTTTCTTAACTGGCCACCCTGAGAAATAATAAAGCTGAGAGGTTAGAAGCCTCCTTTCAACTCTAGTGAGAAGAGGTTATACAGCGCATGTTCCAGGGAAGTTTTTCAAACATTTGTGGCACCAAAATTCAAGGTAGATAATAGGAGACTGTATTTGCTTTTAGTTTCATGCTTATCTTTGAAAATATTTCCCTTAGATCCAGATCTCAGAAGCACAAAGCAGACTGAAGTCATTTGGTTGGAGAATATTTTCAACTGCAAGACCTTCATGATATTTAAAAGTTAAGCCAATCCCCATTTTAGGCATCTCTATAGTTAGAAAGTACATAGAATGTGAACATCCTTTGCAAGAATGAATTCTCAGTTTTATGAACAGGAACAAAAAGTTTTTAAAAATGTTTTTAAAAATTGTATCCAATGAGCCTAGAAAACACACTCAAACAAAAGAAATGAATTGGGGTTTGGCTCTGTCACTTTCTTTAAAATTATATTTGTGATCTACAGATATAGACCGGCTATGGATATAGATTACAGAGATTTAAATGCTGCAGAGAAGACAGCATTTTATATTAGAAATATAACACTTTTTAGTATCAAAAAATATAGATTTGATTGTGGCATTTCTGCTAATTTATTTTGTAAATACGAACATTTTATTTTAACCTCCCTGGAACTCAGTTTCCACTTTCATATAACCATGAGTTAAACTTCTTCATTTCTAAGGCCTCTTTCAGGTTCTGCTATTTATAGATGGTAATTTAAAGGTGCTACTCCTTGAAGCCTAAAGTTCCTCATTTCTAAGATCTCTTTCAGGTTCTGCTATTTATGGATGGTGATTTGAAGGTGCTGCTCGTTGAAGGCTATGAGTAATTTCATAGTGCGAGGTTCAGCTTAAGGAGAGAAATCTTCACAAATGAAAATGGAAACATCAAACCGTAGGAAGCTCTTTTCGGGATAAACCTTGTGACCCAGATGCTCCTATCACTAGCCTTTCTGCCTGTGTTTTCAAAAGCAGAATTTTTAGTAAAATTTATTGAAATACAACTTCCTCTAGAAGCTAGCTAAAATGTGACTGATAATAAAAGTCCAATATCCTCTAAACAAAACCAGCATATAAAAATTGGAATTTATTTTTAAAAGATAAGTTAAATGAAGAGAAGTGATTATTTGCATCACAGAAGAATTAATTGTTCTTATAAAGTGATTCTTTTGGGAATGTTAATGACAACCAATAAGTGATTGGCCTTTTGTTAATTTTATATATAATCTGTATAACTTTCAAATTATGACTGAATTTTAACATCATATCTGTTGTAAGATGATACAGTTCTATATTTGAGACATTTATGAGCCCTACTGTGGATCTGTGCCTTTCCTTAGGGCATTGGAGTTTCAGGAAAGCCAATTATAGTACTTGCATAAGGGTCTGCAAGGTCAGAGGACTGGGTTTGTTATGGAGGATTTGCTAACTATTCAAAGAAATTTGTTTCAATGCTGCAGTTTAGATGCATCAATTGACCTTAATAAGTTAGTATTTACAAAAGATTAATAGCTTAATTCTTCAAACTGAAATGCCAGAGATTGGCAGTTAAAAAAGAATTTGGGGGCCCAGGCCATTGGATGTAAATTTCTTTTTTTCTTTTTTAATTGTATTTGGGCTCTGGGGTACATGTGCACATCCTGCAGACTGCAGGATTGTTGCATAGGTACATACATGCCATGGTTTTTTGCTGTCTCCATACCCCCTCCCTGACCGTCACCTACATCAGGCATTTCTCCCCGTGTTATCCCTCCCCAACCTCCCTGCCCCCCCACCACTGGCCCTCCTCTCCCTTCCCTTTCACCCCGCCACCTAACCCTCTGAGTGTTGTTCCCTTCTCTCTGCCCAAGTGTTCTCATTGTTCATCACCCATCTATGAGTGAAAACATGCAGTGTTTGGTTTTCTGTTCTTGTGCCAGTTTGCTGAGAATGATGGTTTCTAGATTCATCCATGTTTCTACAAAGGATAAGAACTTGTCATTTTATAGGGTTGCATAGTATTCCATAATGTGTATGTGCCACATTTTCTTTGTCCAGTCTATCATTGATGGGCATTTGGCTTGGATCCAGGTCTTTGCTATCGTAAACAGTGCTGCAATGAACAGTACATGTGCATATGTCTTTATAATAGAACAATTTATAATCCTTTAGGAATATCCAGTAATGGGGTTGCTGGGTCAAATGGAATTTCTATTTCTAGATCCTTGAGGAATCGCCACACTGTCTTCCACAATGGTTGAACTAATTTACACTCCCACCAACAGTGTAAAAGTGTTCCTATTACTCCACATCCTCTCCAGCATCTGTTGTCTCCAAATTTTTTGATGACCACCATACTAACTGGCATGAGATGGTATCTCAATGTGGTTTTGATTTGAATTTCTCTAATGACCAATGATGATGAGCATTTTTTTCATATGTTCGTTGGCCACATATTTGTCTTCTTTGGAAAAGTGTCTGTTCATATTCTTTGCCCACTTTTGAATGGATTTGTTTGTTATTTTTCTTGTAAATCTTCTTTAGTTCTTTGTAGATTCTTGATATTAGCCCTTTGTCAGATAGGTAGATTGCAAAAATTTTTTTCCATTCTGTTGGTTGCTGGCTTACTCTAATGATTGTTTCTTTTGCTGTGCAGAAGCTCTTAAGTTTAATTGGGTCCCATTTGTCTATTTTGGCTTTTGTTGCCATTGCTTTTGGTGTTTTAGTCATGAAGTCCTTGCCTCTGCCTATATCCTGAATGGTGTTGCGTAGGTTTTCTTCTAGGGTTTTTATGGTGTTAGTTCTTAGGGTTAAATTTTAAATCCATCTGTAGTCAATTTTTGTATAAGGTGTAAGGAAGGGGTCCAGTTTCAACTTCCTGCATAGGGCTAGCCAGTTTCCCAACACCATTTATTAAATAGGGAATCCTTTTCCCATTATTTGTTTTCATCTGGTTTGTCAAAGGGCGGATGGTTGTAGACGTGTGGCATTGCATCCACGGCCTCTGTTCTGTTCCATTGGTCTACATCTCTGTTTTGGTACCAGTACTATGCTGTGTTGATTACTGTAGCCTTGTAGTATAGTTTGAAGTCAGGTAGCATGATGCCTCCAGCTTTGATCTTTTTGCGTAGGATTGTCTTGGCTATGCAGGCTCTCTTTTGGTTCCATATGAAGTTTAAAGTGGTTTTCTCCAGTTCTGTGAAGAAGATCAATGGTAGCTTGGTAGGGATAGTGTTGAATCTATAAATTACTTTGGGCAGTATGGCCATTTTCACAATATTGATTCTTCCTAACAATGAGCATGGAATGTTTTTCCATCTGTTTGTGTCCTCTCTTACTTCCTTGATTAGTGGTTTGCAGTTCTTCTTAAAGAGATCTTTTACATCCTTTGTTAGTTGTATTCCTAGGTATTTTATTCTCTTTGTAGCAATTGTAAATGGGAGTTTGCTCATGATTTGGCTTTCTGTCTGTTATTGGTGTATAGGAATGTTTGTAATTTCTTCACATTGATTTTGTATCCTGAGACTTTGCCAAAGTTGCTTATCAGCTTAAGGAGGTCTTGGGCTGATACGATGGGGTCTTCTAAGTATATAATCATATCATCTGCAAATAGGGGCAATTTGACTTCATCTTTTCCTAATTGAATGCCCTTTATTTCTTTTTCTTGCCTAATTGCTCTGGCTAGAACTTCCAATACTATATTGAATAGGAATGGTGAGAGAGGGCATCCTTGCCTAGTGCCAGTTTTTAAAGGGAATGTTTCTAGTTTTTACCCATTCAGTATGATATTGACTGTGGGTTTGTCATAAATAGCTTTTATTATTTTGAGATATGTTCCATTGATGCCTAGTTTATTCAAAGTTTTTAGCATAAAATGCTGTTGAATTTTGTTGAAGGCCTTCTCTGCATCTATTGAGATAATCATGTGGTTTTTGTCTTTGGTTCTGTTTATGTGGTGGATTATGTTTATACATTTGCGTATATTGAACCAGCCTTGCATCCCTGGTATGAAGCCTACTTGATCGTGGTGGATAAACTTTTTGATGTGCTGTTGGATTTGATTTGCCAGTATTTTATTGAAGATTTTTGCATCGATGTTCATCATGGATATTGGCGAGTAGTTTTCTTTTTTAGTTGTGTCTCTGCCAGGTTTCGGTGTCAGGATGATGTTGGTCCATAGAAAGAGTTAAAGAGGATTCCCTTTTTTGTATTGTTCGGGATAGTTTCAACAGGAATGGTACCAGCTCCTTTTTGTATGTCTGGTAGAATTCGGCTGTGAACCCGTCTGGATCTGGACTTTTTTTGGTTGGTAGGCTATTAATTTCTGCCTCGACTTCAGACCTTGTTATTGGTCTATTCAGGGTTTCAACTACTTCTTGGCTTAGTCTTGGGAGTGTGCAAGTGTCTAGGAATTTATCCATTTCTTCCAGATTTACTGGTTTATGTGCATAGAGCTGTTTGTTGTAATCTCTGATGGTAGTTAGTATTTCCAAGAAATTGGTGGTGATCTCCCCTTTATCATTTTTTATTGCATCTATTCTCTTCTCCTCTCTTTTCTTTTGTATGAGTCGAGCTAGAGGTCTATTTTGTTGATCTTTTCAAAAAACCAGCTCCTGGATTTGTTGATTTTTTGAAGGGTTTTTTTGTGTCTCTATCTCCTTCAGTTCTCCTCTCATCTTAGTTATTTCTTGTCTTCTGCTTGTTTTTGAGTTTTTTTGGTCTTGCTCCTCTAGCTCTTTCAATTTTGATGATAGGGTATTGAGTTTAGATCTTTCCTTGCTTCTCATGTGGGCATTTATTGCTATAAATTCCCCTCTAGACACGGCTTTAAATGTGTCCCATAGGATCTGGTATGTTGTGTCTTCATTCTCGTTGGTTTTCAAGAACATTATTATTTCTGCCTTCATTTCATTGTTTATCCATTCGTCATCCAGGAGCAAGTTGTTCAGTTTCCAAGTGATTGTGCTCTTTTGAGTGCTTTCTTAATCCTGAGTTCTAATTTGATTTCACCATGGTCTGAGAGACTGTTTGTTATGATTTCTGTTCTTTTGCATTTGCTGAGGAGTCATTTATTTCCCATTATATGGTCAATTTTGGAGTAAGTGTATGTGGTGCTGAGAAGAATGTGTATTCTGTGGATTTGGTGTGGAGTGTCCTGTAAATGTCTGTTAGGTCTGCTCGGTCCTGATCTGCTTTCAAGTCCTGGATATCCTTGTTGACTTTCTGTCTCTTTGATCTGTCCAATATTGTCAATGGAGTGTTAAAACCTCCCACTATTATTGCGAGGGAGTCTAAGTCTCTTTGTAGGTCATTAAGAACTTGCTTTATGTATTTGGGTGCTCCTGCATTGGTTGCATATATATTAGGATAGTTAGTTCTTCTTGTAGCACTGATCCTTTTACCATTATATAATGCCCTTCTTTGTCTCTTTTGATATTTGTTGGTTTAAAGTCCGTTTTATCAGCGACTAGGATTGCTACCCCTGCTTTTTTTTGCTCTCGATTTGCTTGGTAAACCTTCTTCTATCCCTTTGTTTTGAGTCTATGTGAGACTTTGCATGTGAGATGGGTCTCCTGAATACAGCAATCCAATGGGTCTTGACTTTTTATCCTGTTTGCCAGTCTCTGTCTTTTAATTGGGGCATTTAGGCCATTTACATTCAACGTTAATATTGTTATGTTTGAATTTGGTCCTGCCATGTTGTTACTGGCTGGTTGTTTTGATTGTTAGTTGACGTGGTTTCTACATTGTGTCATTGTTTTTTACCATTTGGTTGTTTTTGCAGTGGCTGGACTGATTGTTCCTTTCTCTGTTCCTTCCTTCAGTAGCTCCTGTAAGGCAGGTCTTGTAGCGATGAACTCTCTCAGCAATTGCTTCTCTATAAATGATTTTATTTCTCCTTCTCTTATGAAGCTTAGTTTGGCTAGATATGAAATTCTGGGTTGGAAGTTCTTTTCTTTATGGATGTTGAATATTGGCCCCCACTCCCTTCTAGCTTGTAGGGTTTCTGCCAAGAGATCTGCTGTGAGTCTGATGGTCTTTCCTTTGTGGGTGACTTGACCTTTTTCTCTGGCTCCTCTTAGGATTTTCTCCTTCATTTCAATCCTGGTGAATCTGACAATTACGTGCCTTGGGGTTGCTCTTCTTGAGGAATATCTTTGTGATCTTCTCTGTATTCCCTGGATTTGAATGCAGACCTGCCTTGTTAGGTTGGGGACATTCTCTTGGATAATATCTTGAAGACTGTTTTCCAACTTGGATTCGTTCTCCCCATCACATTCAGGTACGCCCATCAAGCATAGATTAGTTTTTTTTTCACATAATCCCATAGTTCTTGGAGGCTTTGTTTACTTTTTTCACTCTTTTTTCTCTAATCTTGCCATCTCATTTTATTTCATTGATTTTGATCTTCTATCTTATATCTTTCTTCTGCCTGATCGATTCAGCTGTTGAAACTTGTGTCTCTTAAAGTTCTCGTGCTGTGTTTTTCACCTCCATCAAGTCGTTTATGTTCTTCTCTAAGCTGGTTATTTGAGTTAGCATTTTGTCTAACCTTTTTTCAATGTTCATAGTTTCTTTGCATTGGGTTAGAACATGGTCTTTTAACTCAGAGAAGTTTGTTATTACCCACTTTCTAAAGCCACTGCTTCTGTCAGTTCGTCAAATTGATTCTCTGTC
Source organism: Cebus imitator (assembly GCF_001604975.1). NCBI lineage: Eukaryota > Metazoa > Chordata > Mammalia > Primates > Cebidae > Cebus > Cebus imitator. The sequence continues at coordinate 94,336 of NW_016108025.1, forward strand.
TTTTTTTGTTCCCTTGATTGTGAGGAGTTGTGATCCATGGGAGGAGAAGAGATGTTCTGGTCTTTGATGGTTTCATCCTTTTTGTGCTGTTTTTTTCCCATCTTCGTAGATTTATCTCCCTTTGATCTTTGAAGTTAGTGATTTTGGGAGTCTCTGTTGGAAGTATATCTTTTTTGGCCTGTAGAGGGCATGGCGGGGCTCTCTCAGATTCAGTCCGGTTGCTGGGTCGGTAGTCCTTCCCTGGAATTTGTTTGCAGGTGAGATTGGCCCCACCTTCCCAATAGCCTCTCTCCTTCCCGGAGCTCCATCTGCCTGGTTGGGGTCAAACTGGTGTATTTGCTGCCAAGCTCTCTAGAGAGGGCTTCAGTCTGAGTTCTGTGCAGGAGGGGCCTGTTGGCCTTATGGCCTGTTTCCCTGCTTTCAACTCTGCCACTTTCTGTGGGAAAGTCTGTCCTGCTTGCATTAGTCCAAACTTCCCCCCAGGTCCATATGACAACTTGCTGCACCTGGTGGGAGCTGCAGCTCAGATTTGCATCCACAATCCATGGTGCCCCTCATTGTGGCAGGGCTCTCATGGGCCGTGGGTTTCAGAAGGGATGAGGTAAGCACAGGTTCCCAATCGGAGCACTGAGGAGGTTAAGTCCCCCGCCCCTCCCAGTCGGCTGCACGTTCCAGGTAGGGATACACCCCACCCTGTCTTAGTTTGCCCCCCTGGGCAGCTCTTGCCCTGCAGCTCCTTCCCTAGGCTATTTTCAGTGCCCTATTTGTCCCACCAATAAGAACCCAGCACCGATTTGGAATTGTGAAGTCCTATAGCCCTCTGCGATTCATTCACTGGGAGCTGCATTCCGTGTTGCCTTTTCTCGGCCATCTCGGCACCACCCCTGAATGTAAATTTCTATCAGTTTGCAGGTGGCATTTCATGGTGGAAAATTATAATTTCTCTGGTGCATGAATTAGAAAGAAATGGTCTAGTTGTCTGTCTAAATCACTTTGAAATGTCTAGAAACAGGTTAAATCATAAGTTTCTACCATCACTACTTCCTTCAAGAATGGTTGTTTTTCCAAGCTGCTTTTGTAATTTAATTCCAAAGCCCTGCCCCAGCGTGGACTATAGATAGGTGATGTGGCAAGAAATATAAGCTACCTTCTCCAAAATAAGGACCCGGTTCAAGGTCATTGGAAAAATTGTGACTTTTGTTAGAGGATGAGAAGGACAATGAAAAAGAATGCTCCAGATTACCTAAAGCTGATACCTTTAAGTGATTATTTTTCCCCTAAATTTCAGCTGTTTTATGAATTCCTTAAAATTTTTTTCAAAAAGAATACAATTTTTTGTATCCCCTGCTTGATGACTCCGGAATATCAAAACATATGAAAATGACACTTCTGTGCAATGATAAAATTGTAAATTGTTTCTGCCTTTTATCCTTTCTTTTTATCCTTCTTTGATTTCATGATAGATGTCATTTATTCTCCTATCAATGTGTCCATCTTTAATTATTTTCTTTGTTGTTTTCCTGCCAGATTACTCTTTCTACTTTTGATATTAAAAAATTAACCAACTTAAGGAACTACTCTTATGTAGGGGAAAGATTAAAAGCAGCACTTTTATTAAAACATGCACTAGATATAAACATGTTTACATCTAGAAGGATATATATCTAAATCTAGATGTTAGTAGTAATTATGAATTGTGAGAGAATTTTAAATTTTTTCTTCTTTTTAGTATTTTCTGTAAATTTCTATAACACTGTTTATAATAAAAAACAGGTATTTTGATTTAATATTGCATTCTATTGGTTTTGAATCTACACTCTGCCAGTACAAGGCAGATGTCATCTTGCTTACATTACCTCTAAATGACCTTGATTAAAACACCTCTGTGAGTATCAATTTCTTCACTGGTAAAATTCCTCCTTCATAGAACTGGGAGAATTAAATAAAATAAGTTGAGTGCCTGGCACATAGAGAGTGATTTTAAAAATCAGTCTGCTTTTTAGAAAATTAATGTTAGTTGAGAAAACGAGTTAAAATACTAAAATGCCCAGATTTAAAATAGTGACTTTGGAAAAATTACATGTGTTGTTTGTTTCTTAGAGTTGATTTCTCTCGATGTTTATGTTTCATACTGTGTTCCAGAAAGCTAGGCTTATGAATAAGTGGGATATACTGTGCCCCACTGAGCTGTAATCTTTTAGAGCTAAGAGGGAACTTCAGAAATCTTTACACCTAAAATATTTATTTCATAGTTGAAATACTAAGAGGACAATTTATGTCTAATAGCAACTTTGTTTCCAGTGTGCTCTCCAACAGTAGATCATCTCTTAGCTTTTAGCAGTCAATATGGGATTATTTGCTCTCATCTTAATAGGATTCCTGGACCCCTAGGCTTTAGGCTAGTGCCTAGAATGGAGAAGACAAAGTTGGGGAGAGAAAAGTCAGGAGAGGGGAAAGAAGTGCTAGAGAAAGGCTATGTTAAGGCATCAACCCAGGAACAAATCCACAGTGACATCATTTATCTTCAACCATGGTTAAAAATAAGTCTATGTGATTTCATGTTCAAGGATCTCTTTAAGAATTGATAGAACTCTTTAGACACACATTATATATAACACCTGTACCTCAAGAAACATAGTTACCTAAACTTTGGGGGTTTATCTGTGAAAATTAGATTGATCATTATTATGTCTTGGAGTTATATAGCTTTTATTGCTCCAACCCAAGAGACTTTCTATAACTATGCCTTAAAAAATACAGGCAGAGTATTCATAAGTCCAGGCAGCAATGTATAAGTGTAGCCTATTCCTAAAAATAAGTTTTAACCATGGTTGAAGAACATATTTACCCTTGCAGACAGAAAAGCTCTTCTATGCAATTTTATAAACTGTGGGACTATGCAAAACAGTTACTTCCTCACTCTTATACTGGAATCTCATAAACATTGTGAGTTTGAGCTTTGAAGTATTTGTTTCATTATTTTATTTTTCTACGAATTAATTTTTATTGTACTTTACAAAAATGTCTGTTCACAATGAATTGAAAGATAAAAACTGGGCTTTTATCACAGATAAATGGTCCGAGGAGAATATTTATAAAGAATGAGATTTATGGCAAAGACTGTTCTTCTTGGAGAGTCAAAATATAAGTTAGTATATTAAAGGTGCTGAACAGTTGTACAGCAAACAAACCTGTAGAATCTGCATTTCCCAGCCATAGTGTACCATGGACCCTTTTCTTTTCCCCATCACATTTATCAACATGGATCCCTTGTGGATAGGTTCCTTACTCTTGGTTTCTGACATCCATGCCAGGCTGGACCCCTGCATGAATGCCCTTCTCAGGCTCTGGGTCTGCCAGCCAGGCCACTTTTCCCTACATGGGCACCTTCTGTGTCCCCTTGCTAGGGCACTGGCATTCTGCTTTGGGCCAGTGAGCTCCCCCAAGCCCACCACAGACCTCAGTAATGGCCTCTGGAAGGGTTGGGATTTGAGAAAGGAGTTAGATAAAAAGGTATTTTTGTTAGTAGAGATTGCCTACTATAGTAGCTTTTTTCCCCTCATCAGACAATGGTTTGTTTTTCTCTAATCATAAATGCCTTATATAAATAATGTATAATATATTTTCTAGTTGTTAAATACCTACTACATATTAGACATTGTGTGTTCATTATTTCTTTTTTCTTTCTTTTCTTTCTTTTTTTTTTTTTTAAGATGGAGTCTCACTTTGTTGCCCAGGCTGGAATGCAGTTGCACAATCTCGGCTTGCTGTAACCTCTGCCTCCTGGGTTCAAGTGATTCTCCTGCCTCAGCCTCCCAAGTAGCTGGGGCTATAGGCGTGTGCCATCACCCCTAGCTATTTTTTGTAATTTTAGTAGAAATAGAGTTTCACCATGTTGATCAGGTTGATCTCAAACTCCTGACCTTAAATGATCTACCTGCCTCGGACTCCCAAAGTGCTAGGATTACAGGCTTGAGTCACTGCACCTGGCCATGTGTTCATTATTTCTCATTCTAACCACAGTCTTGTAAAATAGGCATGTAGCCACATACCCTTCAGATTGAAGCACATAGCTTCTCTTCTCAAAGGCAATTTTTTAACCACTCTAGAGTGACCTGTTTCACATGTGAGGAAGAGGAATTAGGGTGTTTAAATAATTTTCTAAAAGCTAGCAATAAAAGTAAGGAATTTGAATTGAAGTCTACCATGTTATTTTCACCATGTCATGCCATATCTACACTTCGACCCATTAAAACATGGAAGTCTATATGATTTCGTGATCAAGAATCTCTTTAAGAATTGATAGAACTCTTTAGACACATACTATATATAACACCTGTACCTCAAGAAACATAGTTACCTAAACTTTAGGGGTTTATCTATGAAAATTAGATTGATCATCATTATGTCTTGGAGTTATAAAGTTTCTACTGCTATAACCCAAAAGACTTTCTATAACCATGCCTTAAAAATACAGGCAGAGTACTCATAAGTCCAGGCAGCAATGCATAAATGTAGCCTATTCCTAAGATAAGGAGAAGAATATTTTTCTTGAAGCCATTTCCTCTCACAGTTATTTCTCAAATATTATAAAAAACCCACTCACATCTTGTCTTGCTGATTTTTTTTTAGGGGGCAGAGAGGCACATTTCTTATTTCAGTTGGTGCAGCTACAATGACTAGATATTAAAGGATGCCCTTTAAGAAAAGAAAGGTCATTTTTGACACAGGAAAGAAACGAGTGACTACAGATTGGGTACTGGCCTGATCCTATGCCTGCCAGTCAATGCTAGCAATTAGCAGAAAGCATTTGGGCCTCCTAGTGGAGAAAAAAAATAGAAGGAAATTATAAATTAAAAATTTTAATGTATTTCTTGAGACTTGATTATTTTTAACTTTTTACTCCTTCAAAGTGTAAGTCCTCTTCTCCTCCAAAATGTTATGAACTTTTGGCAATTCTTATTTGATTGTTATACCAGTGGAAATGAATCAGAAAATCAAGCCATTACATAGCTTCTTTAAATAAATTGACTTTTGTTTCTTTGTTTGTTTTTTAATCTAAGGCTGCAAATCCATCTCTCTGTGGAGTAGACTTATGGATAATTTTAGCTTTCTTCTTTATACTTTTTCTGTTGTTGTTTTGTTTTGTTTTGTTTTTTGAGATGAAGTCTCACTCTGTCGCCCAGGCAGGAGTGCAGTGACACGGTCTTGGCTCACTGCAACCTCCGCCTCCCAGGTTCAGACAATTCTCCTGCCTCAGCCTCCTGAGTAGCTGGAATTACAGGCGTGTGCCACCACCCCCAACTAATTTTTGTATTTTTAGTAGAGACGAGGTTTCACCATGTTGGTCAGGCTAGTCTCAAACTCCTGACTTTGTGATCCACCTGCCTTGGCCTCCCAAAGTGCTAGGATTATAGGCGTGAGCCACCGTGCCTGGCCTGTATTTTTAATGTTTTCTACAATGAACATTTATAATTTTAACTGGAAAAAATTTGCATAAATGACATAAGACATATGTAAAAACAATCAATACCCAAACTGATGCAATAAAAAACGATCAAGGGGATATCACCAGAGATTCCACAGAAATTCAAACCATCATCAGAGATTATTACAAACAACTCTATGCACATAAACTAATAAACCTGGAAGAAATGGATAAATACCTGGACACTTGCCTCCTCCCAAGCCTAAACCAGGAAGAAGCCGAAACCCTGAACAGACCCATAACAAGGTCTGAAGTTGAGGCAGCAATTAAGAGCTTACCACCCAAAGAAACCCAGGTCCAGACGGGTTCACAGCCGAACCAGACATACAAAGAGGAGCTGGTACCATTCCATCTGAAACTATTCCAAACAATACAAAAAGAGGGAATTCTTCCCAAATCATTTTATGAGACCAACATCATCCTGATTCCAAAACCTGGCAGAGACTCAAAAGAAAAGAAAACTTCAGGCCAATATCCATGATGAACATAGATGCAAAAATCTTCAATAAAATACTGACAAGCTGATTACAATAGCACATCAAAAAGCTTATCCACCATGATCAAGTAGGCTTCATCCCGGGGATGCAAGTCTGGTTCAACATACGCAAGTGTATAAACGTAATTCACCACATAAACAGAAGCAAAGACAAAAACCACATGATTATCTCAATTGATGCAGAGAAGGCCTTTGACAAAATTCAACAGCCCTTTATGCTAAAAAC